>NW_027180047.1:22500-38409 GCF_036669925.1 Montipora capricornis | reverse complement strand
AAATGTTAGTTTGCACCTATAAGAGCACGGCAAAGTTAGTTTAGGGGGGGTTGATTATACCCTGAGTTAGAGTTTGTGCCTTGGTTTAAATCAAATAACTGTCAGTATTTCTGTGACACTACTTGGCAGAAATTGATCGCCTATGACTTAGGAATGACCAAGAAGCTAATTCTTATATAGGACTTGATCAAAATTTAAGGCAGGAAGTCAGGAAATGTCTTACCTTGACCTCTCAGGTGCCACAGGGATCCCCATGCAAGGACCAGTAAAATAATAATTAGACACGTGTAAACTCGAGCAGTTGCATTGTCCAGGATGGGGTAAGGTTTGATCCTAGCTGCAATCATAGCTGTCAGTAGAGAGAACTTGTTGTGCATCTGAAGGTGCTAAGTTACAGCATCAATGGGTAGCTTTTTGTAAATCCAGTCAGAAATTAGCATGGAATGAAAAGGAATTCAATGCTATGGCCAATGGGAGGCTCAGCCTGAATGGAATTTGCTTGAGCAAGATTGTTTAGTCTGCATCTGCTCCATTGTGCTTTGATATCTGACTGATTTTTGAAGAAGGTGGCTGCTTAAATTTTCGGTTGAATGCGGGCGAAGCCCGTATTCAACCTCTTGGCGCGGTCTTTGAACCAGGGGGGGCTCCGTCAACACATGCCTGTGCAAACTCTAGAGTGTCTAAGCTATGATTTAAATGTTAGTTTGCACCTATAAGAGCACGGCAAAGTTAGTTTAGGGGGGTTGATTATACCCTGAGTTAGAGTTTGTGCCTTGGTTTAAATCAAATAACTTGTCAGTATTGCTGTGACACTACTTGGCAGAAATTGATCGCCTATGACTTAGGAACGACCAAGAAGCTAATTCTCTTATATAGGACTTGATCAAAATTTAAGTCAGGAAGTCAGGAAATGTCTTACCTTGACCTCTCAGGTGCCACAGGGATCCCCATGCAAGGACCAGTAAAATAATAATTATACACGTGTAAACTCGAGAAGTTGCATTGTCCAGGATGGGGTAAGGTTTGATCCTAGCTGCAATCATAGCTGTCAGTAGAGAGAACTTTGTTGTGCATCTGAAGGTGCTAAGTTACAGCATCAATGGGTAGCTTTTTGTAAATCCAGTCAGAAATTAGCATGGAATGAATAGGAATTCAATGCTATGGCCAATGGGAGGCTCAGCCTGAATGGAATTTGCTTGAGCAAGATTGTTTAGTCTGCATCTGCTCCATTGTGCTTTGATATCTGACTGATTTTTGAAGAAGGTGGCTGCTTAAATTTTCGGTTGAATGCGGGCGAAGCCCGTATTCAACCTCTTGGCGCGGTCTTTGAACCAGGGGGGGCTCCGTCAACACATGCCTGTGCAAACTCTAGAGTGTCTAAGCTATGATTTAAATGTTAGTTTGCACCTATAAGAGCACGGCAAAGTTAGTTTAGGGGGGTTGATTATACCCTGAGTTAGAGTTTGTGCCTTGGTTTAAATCAAATAACTTGTCAGTATTTCTGTGACACTACTTGGCAGAAATTGATCGCCTATGACTTAGGAATGACCAAGAAGCTAATTCTCTTATATAGGACTTGATCAAAATTTAAGTCAGGAAGTCAGGAAATGTCTTACCTTGACCTCTCAGGTGCCACAGGGATCCCCATGCAAGGACCAGTAAAATAATAATTAGACACGTGTAAACTCGAGAAGTTGCATTGTCCAGGATGGGGTAAGGTTTGATCCTAGCTGCAATCATAGCTGTCAGTAGAGAGAACTTTGTTGTGCATCTGAAGGTGCTAAGTTACAGCATCAATGGGTAGCTTTTTGTAAATCCAGTCAGAAATTAGCATGGAATGAAAAGGAATTCAATGCTATGGCCAATGGGAGGCTCAGCCTGAATGGAATTTGCTTGAGCAAGATTGTTTAGTCTGCATCTGCTCCATTGTGCTTTGATATCTGACTGATTTTTGAAGAAGGTGGCTGCTTAAATTTTCGGTTGAATGCGGGCGAAGCCCGTATTCAACCTCTTGGCGCGGTCTTTGAACCAGGGGGGGCTCCGTCAACACATGCCTGTGCAAACTCTAGAGTGTCTAAGCTATGATTTAAATGTTAGTTTGCACCTATAAGAGCACGGCAAAGTTAGTTTAGGGGGGGTTGATTATACCCTGAGTTAGAGTTTGTGCCTTGGTTTAAATCAAATAACTTGTCAGTATTTCTGTGACACTACTTGGCAGAAATTGATCGCCTATGACTTAGGAATGACCAAGAAGCTAATTCTCTTATATAGGACTTGATCAAAATTTAAGTCAGGAAGTCAGGAAATGTCTTACCTTGACCTCTCAGGTGCCACAGGGATCCCCATGCAAGGACCAGTAAAATAATAATTAGACACGTGTAAACTCGAGAAGTTGCATTGTCCAGGATGGGGTAAGGTTTGATCCTAGCTGCAATCATAGCTGTCAGTAGAGAGAACTTTGTTGTGCATCTGAAGGTGCTAAGTTACAGCATCAATGGGTAGCTTTTTGTAAATCCAGTCAGAAATTAGCATGGAATGAATAGGAATTCAATGCTATGGCCAATGGGAGGCTCAGCCTGAATGGAATTTGCTTGAGCAAGATTGTTTAGTCTGCATCTGCTCCATTGTGCTTTGATATCTGACTGATTTTTGAAGAAGGTGGCTGCTTAAAATTTCGGTTGAATGCGGGCGAAGCCCGTATTCAACCTCTTGGCGCGGTCTTTGAACCAGGGGGGGCTCCGTCAACACATGCCTGTGCAAACTCTAGAGTGTCTAAGCTATGATTTAAATGTTAGTTTGCACCTATAAGAGCACGGCAAAGTTAGTTTAGGGGGGTTGATTATACCCTGAGTTAGAGTTTGTGCCTTGGTTTAAATCAAATAACTTGTCAGTATTTCTGTGACACTACTTGGCAGAAATTGATCGCCTATGACTTAGGAATGACCAAGAAGCTAATTCTCTTATATAGGACTTGATCAAAATTTAAGTCAGGAAGTCAGGAAATGTCTTACCTTGACCTCTCAGGTGCCACAGGGATCCCCATGCAAGGACCAGTAAAATAATAATTAGACACGTGTAAACTCGAGAAGTTGCATTGTCCAGGATGGGGTAAGGTTTGATCCTAGCTGCAATCATAGCTGTCAGTAGAGAGAACTTTGTTGTGCATCTGAAGGTGCTAAGTTACAGCATCAATGGGTAGCTTTTTGTAAATCCAGTCAGAAATTAGCATGGAATGAAAAGGAATTCAATGCTATGGCCAATGGGAGGCTCAGCCTGAATGGAATTTGCTTGAGCAAGATTGTTGAGTCTGCATCTGCTCCATTGTGCTTTGATATCTGACTGATTTTTGAAGAAGGTGGCTGCTTAAATTTTCGGTTGAATGCGGGCGAAGCCCGTATTCAACCTCTTGGCGCGGTCTTTGAACCAGGGGGGGCTCCGTCAACACATGCCTGTGCAAACTCTAGAGTGTCTAAGCTATGATTGAAATGTTAGGTTGCACTTATAAGAGCACGGCAAAGTTAGGTTTGGGGGGGTTGTTTATGCCCTGAGTTAGAGTTTGTGCCTTGGTTTAAATCAAATAACTTGTCAGTATTTCTGTGACACTACTTGGCAGAAATTGATCGCCTATGACTTAGGAATGACCAAGAAGCTAATTCTCTTATATAGGACTTGATCAAAATTTAAGTCAGGAAGTCAGGAAATGTCTTACCTTGACCCCTCAGGTGCCACAGGGATCCCCATGCAAGGACCAGTAAAATAATAATTAGACACGTGTAAACTCGAGAAGTTGCATTGTCCAGGATGGGGTAAGGTTTGATCCTAGCTGCAATCATAGCTGTCAGTAGAGAGAACTTTGTTGTGCATCTGAAGGTGCTAAGTTACAGCATCAATGGGTAGCTTTTTATAAATCCAGTCAGAAATTAGCATGGAATGAAAACGAATTCAATGCTATGGCCAATAAGAGGCTCAGCCTGAATGGAATTTGCTTGAGCAAGATTGTTTAGTCTGCATCTGCTCCATTGCGCTTTTATATCTGACTGATTTTTAAAAAAGGTGGCTGCTTAAATTTTCGGTTGAATGCGGGCGAAGCCCGTATTCAACCTCTTGGCGCGGTCTTTGAACCAGGGGGGGCTCCGTCAACACATGCCTGTGCAAACTCTAGAGTGTCTAAGCTATGATTTAAATGTTAGTTTGCACCTATAAGAGCACGGCAAAGTTAGTTTAGGGGGGGTTGATTATACCCTGAGTTAGAGTTTGTGCCTTGGTTTAAATCAAATAACTTGTCAGTATTTCTGTGACACTACTTGGCAGAAATTGATCGCCTATGACTTAGGAATGACCAAGAAGCTAATTCTCTTATATAGGACTTGATCAAAATTTAAGTCAGGAAGTCAGGAAATGTCTTACCTTGACCTCTCAGGTGCCACAGGGATCCCCATGCAAGGACCAGTAAAATAATAATTATACACGTGTAAACTCGAGAAGTTGCATTGTCCAGGATGGGGTAAGGTTTGATCCTAGCTGCAATCATAGCTGTCAGTAGAGAGAACTTTGTTGTGCATCTGAAGGTGCTAAGTTACAGCATCAATGGGTAGCTTTTTGTAAATCCAGTCAGAAATTAGCATGGAATGAAAAGGAATTCAATGCTATGGCCAATGGGAGGCTCAGCCTGAATGGAATTTGCTTGAGCAAGATTGTTTAGTCTGCATCTGCTCCATTGTGCTTTGATATCTGACTGATTTTTGAAGAAGGTGGCTGCTTAAATTTTCGGTTGAATGCGGGCGAAGCCCGTATTCAACCTCTTGGCGCGGTCTTTGAACCAGGGGGGGCTCCGTCAACACATGCCTGTGCAAACTCTAGAGTGTCTAAGCTATGATTTAAATGTTAGTTTGCACCTATAAGAGCACGGCAAAGTTAGTTTAGGGGGGGTTGATTATACCCTGAGTTAGAGTTTGTGCCTTGGTTTAAATCAAATAACTTGTCAGTATTTCTGTGACACTACTTGGCAGAAATTGATCGCCTATGACTTAGGAATGACCAAGAAGCTAATTCTCTTATATAGGACTTGATCAAAATTTAAGTCAGGAAGTCAGGAAATGTCTTACCTTGACCTCTCAGGTGCCACAGGGATCCCCATGCAAGGACCAGTAAAATAATAATTAGACACGTGTAAACTCGAGAAGTTGCATTGTCCAGGATGGGGTAAGGTTTGATCCTAGCTGCAATCATAGCTGTCAGTAGAGAGAACTTTGTTGTGCATCTGAAGGTGCTAAGTTACAGCATCAATGGGTAGCTTTTTGTAAATCCAGTCAGAAATTAGCATGGAATGAAAAGGAATTCAATGCTATGGCCAATGGGAGGCTCAGCCTGAATGGAATTTGCTTGAGCAAGATTGTTTAGTCTGCATCTGCTCCATTGTGCTTTGATCTCTGACTGATTTTTGAAGAAGGTGGCTGCTTAAAATTTCGGTTGAATGCGGGCGAAGCCCGTATTCAACCTCTTGGCGCGGTCTTTGAACCAGGGGGGGCTCCGTCAACACATGCCTGTGCAAACTCTAGAGTGTCTAAGCTATGATTTAAATGTTAGTTTGCACCTATAAGAGCACGGCAAAGTTAGTTTAGGGGGGGTTGATTATACCCTGAGTTAGAGTTTGTGCCTTGGTTTAAATCAAATAACTTGTCAGTATTTCTGTGACACTACTTGGCAGAAATTGATCGCCTATGACTTAGGAATGACCAAGAAGCTAATTCTCTTATATAGGACTTGATCAAAATTTAAGTCAGGAAGTCAGGAAATGTCTTACCTTGACCTCTCAGGTGCCACAGGGATCCCCATGCAAGGACCAGTAAAATAATAATTAGACACGTGTAAACTCGAGAAGTTGCATTGTCCAGGATGGGGTAAGGTTTGATCCTAGCTGCAATCATAGCTGTCAGTAGAGAGAACTTTGTTGTGCATCTGAAGGTGCTAAGTTACAGCATCAATGGGTAGCTTTTTGTAAATCCAGTCAGAAATTAGCATGGAATGAAAAGGAATTCAATGCTATGGCCAATGGGAGGCTCAGCCTGAATGGAATTTGCTTGAGCAAGATTGTTTAGTCTGCATCTGCTCCATTGTGCTTTGATATCTGACTGATTTTTGAAGAAGGTGGCTGCTTAAATTTTCGGTTGAATGCGGGCGAAGCCCGTATTCAACCTCTTGGCGCGGTCTTTGAACCAGGGGGGGCTCCGTCAACACATGCCTGTGCAAACTCTAGAGTGTCTAAGCTATGATTTAAATGTTAGTTTGCACCTATAAGAGCACGGCAAAGTTAGCTTGGGGGGGGTTGATTATGCCCTGAGTTAGAGTTTGTGCCTTGGTTTAAATCGAATAACTTGTCCGTATTTCTGTGACACTACTTGGCAGAAATTGATCGCCTATGACTTAGGAATGACCAAGAAGCTAATTCTCTTATATAGGACTTGATCAAAATTTAAGTCAGGAAGTCAGGAAATGTCTTACCTTGACCTCTCAGGTGCCACAGGGATCCCCATGCAAGGACCAGTAAAATAATTATTAGACACGTGTAAACTCGAGAAGTTGCATTGTCCAGGATGGGGTAAGGTTTGATCCTAGCTGCAATCATAGCTGTCAGTAGAGAGAACTTTGTTGTGCATCTGAAGGTGCTAAGTTACAGCATCATTGGGTAGCTTTTTATAAATCCAGTCAGAAATTAGCATGGAATGAAAACGAATTCAATGCTATGGCCAATAAGAGGCTCAGCCTGAATGGAATTTGCTTGAGCAAGATTGTTTAGTCTGCATCTGCTCCATTGCGCTTTTATATCTGACTGATTTTTAAAAAAGGTGGCTGCTTAAATTTTCGGTTGAATGCGGGCGAAGCCCGTATTCAACCTCTTGGCGCGGTCTTTGAACCAGGGGGGGCTCCGTCAACACATGCCTGTGCAAACTCTAGAGTGTCTAAGCTATGATTTAAATGTTAGTTTGCACCTATAAGAGCACGGCAAAGTTAGTTTAGGGGGCTTGATTATACCCTGAGTTAGAGTTTGTGCCTTGGTTTAAATCAAATAACTTGTCAGTATTTCTGTGACACTACTTGGCAGAAATTGATCGCCTATGACTTAGGAATGACCAAGAAGCTAATTCTCTTATATAGGACTTGATCAAAATTTAAGTCAGGAAGTCAGGAAATGTCTTACCTTGACCTCTCAGGTGCCACAGGGATCCCCATGCAAGGACCAGTAAAATAATAATTAGACACGTGTAAACTCGAGAAGTTGCATTGTCCAGGATGGGGTAAGGTTTGATCCTAGCTGCAATCATAGCTGTCAGTAGAGAGAACTTTGTTGTGCATCTGAAGGTGCTAAGTTACAGCATCAATGGGTAGCTTTTTGTAAATCCAGTCAGAAATTAGCATGGAATGAAAAGGAATTCAATGCTATGGCCAATGGGAGGCTCAGCCTGAATGGAATTTGCTTGAGCAAGATTGTTTAGTCTGCATCTGCTCCATTGTGCTTTGATATCTGACTGATTTTTGAAGAAGGTGGCTGCTTAAATTTTCGGTTGAATGCGGGCGAAGCCCGTATTCAACCTCTTGGCGCGGTCTTTGAACCAGGGGGGGCTCCGTCAACACATGCCTGTGCAAACTCTAGAGTGTCTAAGCTATGATTTAAATGTTAGTTTGCACCTATAAGAGCACGGCAAAGTTAGTTTAGGGGGGGTTGATTATACCCTGAGTTAGAGTTTGTGCCTTGGTTTAAATCAAATAACTTGTCAGTATTTCTGTGACACTACTTGGCAGAAATTGATCGCCTATGACTTAGGAATGACCAAGAAGCTAATTCTCTTATATAGGACTTGATCAAAATTTAAGTCAGGAAGTCAGGAAATGTCTTACCTTGACCTCTCAGGTGCCACAGGGATCCCCATGCAAGGACCAGTAAAATAATAATTAGACACGTGTAAACTCGAGAAGTTGCATTGTCCAGGATGGGGTAAGGTTTGATCCTAGCTGCAATCATAGCTGTCAGTAGAGAGAACTTTGTTGTGCATCTGAAGGTGCTAAGTTACAGCATCAATGGGTAGCTTTTTGTAAATCCAGTCAGAAATTAGCATGGAATGAAAAGGAATTCAATGCTATGGCCAATGGGAGGCTCAGCCTGAATGGAATTTGCTTGAGCAAGATTGTTTAGTCTGCATCTGCTCCATTGTGCTTTGATATCTGACTGATTTTTGAAGAAGGTGGCTGCTTAAATTTTCGGTTGAATGCGGGCGAAGCCCGTATTCAACCTCTTGGCGCGGTCTTTGAACCAGGGGGGGCTCCGTCAACACATGCCTGTGCAAACTCTAGAGTGTCTAAGCTATGATTTAAATGTTAGTTTGCACCTATAAGAGCACGGCAAAGTTAGTTTAGGGGGGGTTGATTATACCCTGAGTTAGAGTTTGTGCCTTGGTTTAAATCAAATAACTTGTCAGTATTTCTGTGACACTACTTGGCAGAAATTGATCGCCTATGACTTAGGAATGACCAAGAAGCTAATTCTCTTATATAGGACTTGATCAAAATTTAAGTCAGGAAGTCAGGAAATGTCTTACCTTGACCTCTCAGGTGCCACAGGGATCCCCATGCAAGGACCAGTAAAATAATAATTAGACACGTGTAAACTCGAGAAGTTGCATTGTCCAGGATGGGGTAAGGTTTGATCCTAGCTGCAATCATAGCTGTCAGTAGAGAGAACTTTGTTGTGCATCTGAAGGTGCTAAGTTACAGCATCAATGGGTAGCTTTTTGTAAATCCAGTCAGAAATTAGCATGGAATGAATAGGAATTCAATGCTATGGCCAATGGGAGGCTCAGCCTGAATGGAATTTGCTTGAGCAAGATTGTTTAGTCTGCATCTGCTCCATTGTGCTTTGATATCTGACTGATTTTTGAAGAAGGTGGCTGCTTAAATTTTCGGTTGAATGCGGGCGAAGCCCGTATTCAACCTCTTGGCGCGGTCTTTGAACCAGGGGGGGCTCCGTCAACACATGCCTGTGCAAACTCTAGAGTGTCTAAGCTATGATTTAAATGTTAGTTTGCACCTATAAGAGCACGGCAAAGTTAGTTTAGGGGGGGTTGATTATACCCTGAGTTAGAGTTTGTGCCTTGGTTTAAATCAAATAACTTGTCAGTATTTCTGTGACACTACTTGGCAGAAATTGATCGCCTATGACTTAGGAATGACCAAGAAGCTAATTCTCTTATATAGGACTTGATCAAAATTTAAGTCAGGAAGTCAGGAAATGTCTTACCTTGACCTCTCAGGTGCCACAGGGATCCCCATGCAAGGACCAGTAAAATAATAATTAGACACGTGTAAACTCGAGAAGTTGCATTGTCCAGGATGGGGTAAGGTTTGATCCTAGCTGCAATCATAGCTGTCAGTAGAGAGAACTTTGTTGTGCATCTGAAGGTGCTAAGTTACAGCATCAATGGGTAGCTTTTTGTAAATCCAGTCAGAAATTAGCATGGAATGAAAAGGAATTCAATGCTATGGCCAATGGGAGGCTCAGCCTGAATGGAATTTGCTTGAGCAAGATTGTTTAGTCTGCATCTGCTCCATTGTGCTTTGATATCTGACTGATTTTTGAAGAAGGTGGCTGCTTAAATTTTCGGTTGAATGCGGGCGAAGCCCGTATTCAACCTCTTGGCGCGGTCTTTGAACCAGGGGGGGCTCCGTCAACACATGCCTGTGCAAACTCTAGAGTGTCTAAGCTATGATTTAAATGTTAGTTTGCACCTATAAGAGCACGGCAAAGTTAGTTTAGGGGGGGTTGATTATACCCTGAGTTAGAGTTTGTGCCTTGGTTTAAATCAAATAACTTGTCAGTATTTCTGTGACACTACTTGGCAGAAATTGATCGCCTATGACTTAGGAATGACCAAGAAGCTAATTCTCTTATATAGGACTTGATCAAAATTTAAGTCAGGAAGTCAGGAAATGTCTTACCTTGACCTCTCAGGTGCCACAGGGATCCCCATGCAAGGACCAGTAAAATAATAATTAGACACGTGTAAACTCGAGAAGTTGCATTGTCCAGGATGGGGTAAGGTTTGATCCTAGCTGCAATCATAGCTGTCAGTAGAGAGAACTTTGTTGTGCATCTGAAGGTGCTAAGTTACAGCATCAATGGGTAGCTTTTTGTAAATCCAGTCAGAAATTAGCATGGAATGAATAGGGAATTCAATGCTATGGCCAATGGGAGGCTCAGCCTGAATGGAATTTGCTTGAGCAAGATTGTTTAGTCTGCATCTGCTCCATTGTGCTTTGATATCTGACTGATTTTTGAAGAAGGTGGCTGCTTAAATTTTCGGTTGAATGCGGGCGAAGCCCGTATTCAACCTCTTGGCGCGGTCTTTGAACCAGGGGGGGCTCCGTCAACACATGCCTGTGCAAACTCTAGAGTGTCTAAGCTATGATTTAAATGTTAGTTTGCACCTATAAGAGCACGGCAAAGTTAGTTTAGGGGGGGTTGATTATACCCTGAGTTAGAGTTTGTGCCTTGGTTTAAATCAAATAACTTGTCAGTATTTCTGTGACACTACTTGGCAGAAATTGATCGCCTATGACTTAGGAATGACCAAGAAGCTAATTCTCTTATATAGGACTTGATCAAAATTTAAGTCAGGAAGTCAGGAAATGTCTTACCTTGACCTCTCAGGTGCCACAGGGATCCCCATGCAAGGACCAGTAAAATAATAATTAGACACGTGTAAACTCGAGAAGTTGCATTGTCCAGGATGGGGTAAGGTTTGATCCTAGCTGCAATCATAGCTGTCAGTAGAGAGAACTTTGTTGTGCATCTGAAGGTGCTAAGTTACAGCATCAATGGGTAGCTTTTGGTAAATCCAGTCAGAAATTAGCATGGAATGAAAAGGAATTCAATGATATGGCCAATGGGAGGCTCAGCCTGAATGGAATTTGCTTGAGCAAGATTGTTTAGTCTGCATCTGCTCCATTGTGCTTTGATATCTGACTGATTTTTGAAGAAGGTGGCTGCTTAAAATTTCGGTTGAATGCGGGCGAAGCCCGTATTCAACCTCTTGGCGCGGTCTTTGAACCAGGGGGGGCTCCGTCAACACATGCCTGTGCAAACTCTAGAGTGTCTAAGCTATGATTTAAATGTTAGTTTGCACCTATAAGAGCACGGCAAAGTTAGTTTAGGGGGGGTTGATTATACCCTGAGTTAGAGTTTGTGCCTTGGTTTAAATCAAATAACTTGTCAGTATTTCTGTGACACTACTTGGCAGAAATTGATCGCCTATGACTTAGGAATGACCAAGAAGCTAATTCTCTTATATAGGACTTGATCAAAATTTAAGTCAGGAAGTCAGGAAATGTCTTACCTTGACCTCTCAGGTGCCACAGGGATCCCCATGCAAGGACCAGTAAAATAATAATTATACACGTGTAAACTCGAGAAGTTGCATTGTCCAGGATGGGGTAAGGTTTGATCCTAGCTGCAATCATAGCTGTCAGTAGAGAGAACTTTGTTGTGCATCTGAAGGTGCTAAGTTACAGCATCAATGGGTAGCTTTTTGTAAATCCAGTCAGAAATTAGCATGGAATGAAAAGGAATTCAATGCTATGGCCAATGGGAGGCTCAGCCTGAATGGAATTTGCTTGAGCAAGATTGTTTAGTCTGCATCTGCTCCATTGTGCTTTGATATCTGACTGATTTTTGAAGAAGGTGGCTGCTTAAAATTTCGGTTGAATGCGGGCGAAGCCCGTATTCAACCTCTTGGCGCGGTCTTTGAACCAGGGGGGGCTCCGTCAACACATGCCTGTGCAAACTCTAGAGTGTCTAAGCTATGATTTAAATGTTAGTTTGCACCTATAAGAGCACGGCAAAGTTATTTTAGGGGGGGTTGATTATACCCTGAGGTAGAGTTTGTGCCTTGGTTTAAATCAAATAACTTGTCAGTATTTCTGTGACACTACTTGGCAGAAATTGATCGCCTATGACTTAGGAATGACCAAGAAGCTAATTCTCTTATATAGGACTTGATCAAAATTTAAGTCAGGAAGTCAGGAAATGTCTTACCTTGACCTCTCAGGTGCCACAGGGATCCCCATGCAAGGACCAGTAAAATAATAATTATACACGTGTAAACTCGAGAAGTTGCATTGTCCAGGATGGGGTAAGGTTTGATCCTAGCTGCAATCATAGCTGTCAGTAGAGAGAACTTTGTTGTGCATCTGAAGGTGCTAAGTTACAGCATCAATGGGTAGCTTTTTGTAAATCCAGTCAGAAATTAGCATGGAATGAAAAGGAATTCAATGCTATGGCCAATGGGAGGCTCAGCCTGAATGGAATTTGCTTGAGCAAGATTGTTTAGTCTGCATCTGCTCCATTGCGCTTTTATATCTGACTGATTTTTAAAAAAGGTGGCTGCTTAAATTTTCGGTTGAATGCGGGCGAAGCCCGTATTCAACCTCTTGGCGCGGTCTTTGAACCAGGGGGGGCTCCGTCAACACATGCCTGTGCAAACTCTAGAGTGTCTAAGCTATGATTTAAATGTTAGTTTGCACCTATAAGAGCAAGGCAAAGTTAGTTTAGGGGGGGTTGATTATACCCTGAGTTAGAGTTTGTGCCTTGGTTTAAATCAAATAACTTGTCAGTATTTCTGTGACACTACTTGGCAGAAATTGATCGCCTATGACTTAGGAATGACCAAGAAGCTAATTCTCTTATATAGGACTTGATCAAAATTTAAGTCAGGAAGTCAGGAAATGTCTTACCTTGACCTCTCAGGTGCCACAGGGATCCCCATGCAAGGACCAGTAAAATAATAATTAGACACGTGTAAACTCGAGAAGTTGCATTGTCCAGGATGGGGTAAGGTTTGATCCTAGCTGCAATCATAGCTGTCAGTAGAGAGAACTTTGTTGTGCATCTGAAGGTGCTAAGTTACAGCATCAATGGGTAGCTTTTTGTAAATCCAGTCAGAAATTAGCATGGAATGAAAAGGAATTCAATGCTATGGCCAATGGGAGGCTCAGCCTGAATGGAATTTGCTTGAGCAAGCCTGTTTAGTCTGCATCTGCTCCATTGTGCTTTGATATCTGACTGATTTTTGAAGAAGGTGGCTGCTTAAATTTTCGGTTGAATGCGGGCGAAGCCCGTATTCAACCTCTTGGCGCGGTCTTTGAACCAGGGGGGGCTCCGTCAACACATGCCTGTGCAAACTCTAGAGTGTCTAAGCTATGATTTAAATGTTAGTTTGCACCTATAAGAGCACGGCAAAGTTAGTTTAGGGGGGGTTGATTATACCCTGAGTTAGAGTTTGTGCCTTGGTTTAAATCAAATAACTTGTCAGTATTTCTGTGACACTACTTGGCAGAAATTGATCGCCTATGACTTAGGAATGACCAAGAAGCTAATTCTCTTATATAGGACTTGATCAAAATTTAAGTCAGGAAGTCAGGAAATGTCTTACCTTGACTTCTCAGGTGCCACAGGGATCCCCATGCAAGGACCAGTATAATAATAATTAGACACGTGTAATCTCGAGAAGTTGCATTGTCCAGGATGGGGTAAGGTTTGATCCTAGCTGCAATCATAGCTGTCAGTAGAGAGAACTTTGTTGTGCATCTGAAGGTGCTAAGTTACAGCATCAATGGGTAGCTTTTTGTAAATCCAGTCAGAAATTAGCATGGAATGAAAAGGAATTCAATGCTATGGCCAATGGGAGGCTCAGCCTGAATGGAATTTGCTTGAGCAAGATTGTTTAGTCTGCATCTGCTCCATTGTGCTTTGATATCTGACTGATTTTTGAAGAAGGTGGCTGCTTAAATTTTCGGTTGAATGCGGGCGAAGCCCGTATTCATCCTCTTGGCGCGGTCTTTGAACCAGGGGGGGCTCAGTCAACCCATGCCTGTGCAAACTCTAGAGTGTCTAAGCTATGATTTAAATGTTAGTTTGCACCTATAAGAGCACGGCAAAGTTAGTTTAGGGGGGGTTGATTATACCCTGAGTTAGAGTTTGTGCCTTGGTTTAAATCAAATAACTTGTCAGTATTTCTGTGACACTACTTGGCAGAAATTGATCGCCTATGACTTAGGAATGACCAAGAAGCTAATTCTCTTATATAGGACTTGATCAAAATTTAAGTCAGGAAGTCAGGAAATGTCTTACCTTGACCTCTCAGGTGCCACAGGGATCCCCATGCAAGGACCAGTAAAATAATAATTAGACACGTGTAAACTCGAGAAGTTGCATTGTCCAGGATGGGGTAAGGTTTGATCCTAGCTGCAATCATAGCTGTCAGTAGAGAGAACTTTGTTGTGCATCTGAAGGTGCTAAGTTACAGCATCAATGGGTAGCTTTTTGTAAATCCAGTCAGATATATATCCCGGTATATCATTTTAACCTTTGTTTCTCTCTCGTGAGCTGGAAAAACATTAAGTACTCACCGTTAGGGAACGCAAAGACCATTAAAGGAACTAAAATCAGAATGAAGCTGTTCATTTTTCCAATGAAATGGCAACTAATGGAATAAACACGAACTCTGATATTGTTTTTCTTGCTGCATGCCAGCGCCCTTTGATTCATCAGTGCAGTCTATTCAATATTCGAATGCACTTCCAATAATAAACCAACCAATCGGAGACGACTTCATTCAACTTGATTTCGAGGTTGGAAGAAAGGTCTTTATTACATTGTTTTCTGCTTAAGAAAAATAGATTTTTTAAAATATGTTTTCAAATTTGTTAAAAATGTTGTTTTTCGGTTCAGGCCCTACGCACTGTCAAAGGTCATTGAACTATGAAAATGTGAACAATCGACGCCGTTCTCTAATCGGGACTTAATTAAACGAATAATAATCATGTAACATAGACTGCAGTAGCCAAAAAGACCTTTAATTTACAGAGGCAACATTAGGGAAGTAAAATCCGTTTCTTTCACACAATTTAAAAGTTACAGTCTGCTGCAAAATGCCATTGAACAGTATCTGAAGCTCTCGCGGCTCACCAAATCAAATCAAATTGAAACAAGTGAAATAAAATCAGCATTAAATGATTCTCGCCATGTGGATAATTCTCGAAGGGGTCCTGGAACTCGTTATCTCCGATATTGAAAATGTATCGCGATTCTTCCATAGTTTTGCGTACGAGAAAGACGCCAATATACACCTTATTCATAAATTGCGGACGCGTGGTTGACCCCTGAGCCGAGTTCACCAAAACGAGGCTAGGGAGGCATCATAAGAAACATGGCGTTGAAGTCAAACATTCACTGCTGTGTACCATTGTGCACACAAAGAGGGCGTGTTGGACCAAAAGGGGAACAAATTGGATTCTTTAAGTTTCCAGACGAAGAGGAAATGAAAAACACGATGGATACATGCTATACGTAGAGATGTTGGTGGATTTTTTCGCATCTCCGGGGCATCGAAAGTGAGGCCCTGATAGGGGGGGTGCCCATGTCCTCCGTCTAAATTTCACAGCTAGCTATGTCGCAATTTCGGAACATTCTTGGGTCGCCTTTCGGAATTTCATTAATAAATTTTAGCTCGTTGCCCCTCTGACAATCCCCATTAGCTGGAACGACGCCAACGGAACATACGGCCTCTGTCTTTAGTACTTTTAAGCCAAGGGTTTTGAGACCTTTTTTAATGTTTAATACATCGCGCAGAATTGTATGACACATCCGCGATATTCACGGGTGCAATGGCGCTAAATTTGAAAGGCCTAGACGACAAATGATATGAGACAATAAAGAAAAAAAAACATCGATCGGATATTTACACATTGCGCTGGTTTATTTCAAGAATTTTCTGGGTAGCGGGTAGCGGATAAAGCATGAGGAATAAGCAAGCATTAAGCCCGCGTAACTAAAAGTTTCCACGCTTTTCTCTAAAACCC
>NW_027180047.1:0-15000 GCF_036669925.1 Montipora capricornis | reverse complement strand
CTATCAAAAGTAGACGGTCACCAGAAGTCGAATTCTGTGCCAATCTCTCTTGTCTCTCTGACGTGTAGTCGTCTCCTCATTTATTGGCACTCATGGAATATTTTTCTCCAGAGGTGATTACAGATTCCGAAGCGGAATTATGGAAGATACGATGAGACGAATTGTCGTCAATAAGCGAATTGACTGCGTACGCAACGGTCTTCTTCTTCATCAAGCACAGAAAATGACAACAATTCTTTACTTTACCCCAGTCCCTGACACTTGTACAGTAGCCTGATTTAGGAACAGAACCGTGACCCATCCTCTTCCTCTGAAACGACGATTATCGACAATTCCTAATTTTCTCTAAATTAACTGTTATCGCCATTTTATGACGCTTAGGGTTTGATAGGAATGTTCGATTAATAACGTACCCCTTCACTTAATCACTAGACTACCACATCGCTAAAAGCCATGCCCCCAGTTGTTCAAACGATGGATAGCGCTATCCGCCGGATATATCACTATCCATTGGATAGCGCATGCAATTGGTTTCGCTATTACTTATCCAATGGATAGTGATTTATCCTGCGGTCTGAACTTTATTCTTTCTTAATATGTCAAGATTTTTTTTCTTCCGAATGCCACTGTAAACGTGTATTATCACCCGCTAACAAACAAGTTTAAACAGGAGAAAAGGCACATAAGTCAGCTCCTCCTCTCCTCAGCACGTTGTCTGGTGACCGTCTGCTTTTAGCGGGAATTTTTCTTCCGATCCCATACGGTCCGGCTTTTGCAAACGACCCAAGGAGACGGAGGTCTGTTTTCTGGCTGAAATTTTCCAAAAGTTGAGTTTTGATCCCTATAAATTTCGGATCACTAGACTTTCAGCTAGGAAATCCGAACAGATGAAAAATTTTAGGGGATAAAAATATGCCTATATCTATCGTTTAAATACTAAAATACGTTTAGCAATGCTATGTCTTTTTAAAGTAGTTTTGAACTATATTCTAATTGGGTGCTCCTGATCAAATCAAACACCACAAGGAACGGAAAAATTGTTATTGGGAAGAACGGAAACACTTTAGGCATAAACTTTAACGCTTCGTATATTTCCATTTTTTGTATTTAAGTCCTCAGACGGTTGTTGTCGTAGTTCGAGAGTGTTTTGGCTTGTCACGCAATCTTTACTCCCAAAGTCTGCGTCAGTGGCTTCAGATAAAGTCGGTAGTGTGTACCTGTATATCAGGACATGGACTATAACAGGTGTTCCCTTGGTCGAGCGCTGTTTACTGACGGACCCGTGCGCCACTGAGGTGAACAAAAAGTTGTATCAATCGCAAAAATACATTTATTTTGCGAATATATCGAGACCCCTGTCCAAACATCACAGTGGAATCTGTTCCGAAGATATGTTAATGATTAAAAGGGCACATGACGTCATTTGCACGGAATGCACACAAGTAAATATTTGTGAATTTTTGTGTGGGATTTCCCCACACTTTGTCAGGACCGGCGATATTTCTTTATTTGTATACGAGAGGCAAGTGTTTGTCACGTGGTCTCTCTTAGGAAGAGAGAGGACCCTGGGAATGAGTGCTTGTGCGTGGCTGCCATTACTCTTCTCGGCTGTTGTTTGGCGAATTTCCACTTTTTTTCTCTGTGCGAATAATTTACAAGGTAAGGAGAAGTTCACCAGTAGCCAACCCTTTTACTTGAAAGAGCTAACTGATACCGTAAAATTTCCCTTAATTGTGAATACCATTGAGTCACCATTTTGCCGATATCATTTTGTTTTGCCACAAAAGTACCATGATCAGGTTATTTTTCTCTTTATTTTGTAATAGTGGTCACCAATGTTGCATTTCTCAGCAAGGCTATGTAGGCAATTAACCACTACAATAATAAACGAAGAAAAGTTGTGTGAAGTACTTGTAAACACTTTGAAATAAATTTGAGTTTTTGTTAATCTCACACAAAACGAGTTAAGTTTGAAAATATGTTAGTTAGTTTTACAACCCTTCAACAGCACAACTGACAATTTATGTTTATGTTTAGATATTTCTGGATTTATTTCCGCTGATGAATAAAGGTAGACGGCATTTACCTCTTTGTCGAACGCAAATATTTCATGAGTGTGTTCATGCCTGAAGCGCTTTGACTCTAACAAATTTTGGCAGTTAATTGCAAAAGATTTGGTGGCTGTGAAACTCATATGCTCAATTACACCCAACTATAATGCGTCACAAGCCCTAACTTGCAAAATCTTTACTTCAGTGACTCTTAACTCTGTAAATCACCGCTCCCTTCTTCCCCCGTGATAACTTGGGGCCATGTCCAGCTTTGTCTGCGGACTCGGAAATACACAAACCACAGTAAATGGCATTTCCCATAGTAGATTATCTCAAACTTTACCACCGTCATTTAAAGGAGAACGGAAGGCTAGGAGTTGTATTTTATATGGGAGCTTAAAACTACTGAAACAGTTTAGATTTGTAGTAAAAAGCAAGAAAACGTGAATTTTGCCTTTCGAAAGTGACGCAAAAAGTCCAAAACCCGTGGTCATTTTCCAAATTGAACGTCCGCCATTTTGGACATCTTTTCTTCCAAATAACTTCCATAAAAGGAATGCCCGCCGCCATGTTGTGACGTCACTGCGCACGTGCATTTTTCATGTTAACAAAATTTGTAAAGAATCTTGGGTCGGGTTGAAACTGCATTTAGCTTCGATTATGGCTGAGATCGAACCTTATTCTTTTGATCCTATGCGAGACAGTTCGGAGTCAGAGGGTGGCGATTTTCACTAGAGTCAAGATGAGCGCCGCAGAGGAAATACATCGTGGTGTGCCATAGAGAAAGTAAAGCGAAGAGCATGGAGAATTGCCCTTAGCCAAAAACCGCAGGCTTTTCCCTACGAAGAACGATGTGTGCTACTGCACTGGAATACTCTTTAAAGAACGAAGTATGTTGATTAAATGGCTTGAATGTTAACGATGATTTAGAATAGTGTCAAAGTGAAATTACGCGACAATGCAAATCGTCAATACAAAATACAATGGAAATCAGCAAGAGTCAAAATAAAATTCTGTTGCAATCAGCATCTTTCACTCAAGTCCCTCAATTTTCTCGATTTCTAAACATAAAGCTGGTGACCCGCGAAGGATTTCATAAATTACTTTCGTGCCTTACCTAAAACCTTCAGTGAACTATCGATCGTCGTTTTGAGAAGCTAAAAAATATCCAGTTTAAGGCTATGGTTGATAATTATGGGGCGAAACATTTTTTTCACAATTCTCATGTACGACTTCAATTCATGTCGTCAGCCTATCGCTATTTCGTTGCTCTGTGCCTTTTTGACAGTGTTTTGTATTTAATCGGCATTTTATACCTGGTCCGCGTTTTATACTGACAGTATAGAAACAAATACAGATACTGTTGAAATATATTCCCTAGACAAGTTGCTTCAGTGAAAATACATGCATTGCAATAACAAGTGATATTTCTGCTTTTTAATGCTGTTTGCTATTCGGTTTTTAAGCCTTGTAGCTATTGGAGCTCTGATACATTAGATGCCATTGTTGAAGGTGGAAATGCTATTTTTATTGAGACCATTAATGTAGGGTTCCTTAGAATTACCAAAGAATGTTAATATGTACATGGTGCCAGTATTGACATTAACTTGGTTTCCAGTGGACATGAAGCTCTTGTATGCTTTCGCCTTGTAGTAAATTAAGCTCTGAGAAAATGATTTTTCCAATCTCCGTTTAGTTTGTATTTGTCACAAAATCAGCAAATATTCTAATTCTAAACTTTTGTTGATCTCTTTTAACAACCATCAAGAACTAAAGGTTATACAGAACTAACGATGTACATTCTCTGGTTCAAAATTGTCGGTAGAATTGCAACAAACACAATTGGTCTTGATTCTTCAGAGTTAATTTGCATTCCGTTTGTTTTATGCTCATATACTTGCACACATTAGATAAAAGAAACAGAAAGGAAAAAAAACATGAGATGCCACAAATCCGCAGAGCAGAAAAATGAAAGCACTATGAAAAAGAGAAAGGCCTATTCTGAACTTGAACCTGCAAAGAAAAAAGATGTGCTTGAATGGGCTTCAAAAATTATATTACATTAATATCAATCAAAGAGCTTGTGCAGATGGTACAGGTCTATGGATCCAAATGAAAAGGAACGTCTTCCTACAAAAAACAAGGAAAACTCTTGAAAAAATAAAAAGTATGGGCAAAGACTTGGATTGCTGTATATGTTTTCAAACTAAAGTTAGTCAAGTTAAAAAAGGTTCGTATTTCATTTGCTCTGTGTGTAATTTAGAAATCTTTACAGAAAAAAAAAACATTCATAGAATTAAAGAAAAGTAAATATAGCATTCAGCATCTTTTCATAGCTGTCAAAAGGCCGAATTCCATGGCACGAAGTTTATAACATTAAATGTTGATGAAATCCCCTAAAAACTGAAATGTCTGGAAAAACTGGAACAAGCTTTCTTGTAAGTATTCTTCTATCTTTAAAACAAGAGGCTACAAGTAGCTTATACTAGGGCCTGCAAAAGTACAGTGGTATATCGCTAATTTAGCACTAAAGAAAAGAAAAGAGAGAAGTCTGTCCTTCTTACATCGGCCTTACATTGCGATTCTCATGATGTTCGACCGTGTATGTAGTGAATACCCGGACCCAGATTATTTTCATTAAAGGTGGTGACAATGACCACTGAACACGAGGTAAAATTTGAGAAAAGCACATTGTTTTTTGCTGATCGATGGTTATTCTTGCTCAGTGTTTGAGAAAGGAAACGCTAATTGAACGGTTTAAGATGAAACGAAATGACTCATCGAAACATCTTTTGCAGAAAAAAATGAAAGAGAAACGAAGGTGACATGTATAAACATCTTTCAAAGATGACCAAACTTTCGAGCATTGATGCACGTAAAAAACACTTTTTACATCACGATACCTTTCCAAATATTATATATTGGGGATTTACTAACCTTGCAAACTTAGTTAGTCGAGGGGTAATTAGCTCCGGGTCGCACTAGTTTTACGAAGAGACAATATACGAATATGGTTGGATAAAATTGGCCACTATTGTGACGTATTTATTGATATAACATTAAAAAGTCACGCCACGCTTAACAAACTAATCAGAGCGTGACGTAACATGGAAATAATTAAGTAATTAAATGTCTCTTCGGAAAAGGTGGGGAAGAAATAAGCACCACCAGGCACACGACGTGTGACCTCCCCACCAAGATCCGGAACTAAGAACCCCGAGGAATATTAAACTGAAAACAGCGAGGATAAAAGAAAGTCCTGTAAGGTACTGTCGTGACCAGCAGCCCCTGTCTGACCTAGTCATGAACCGGACGCGAACTGACATTGAAAATAGAGGGGAAATAACATAGCAATTCTTGCCAACACCTTAGCTCCTTCGTAAGACAGATAACATATTGAGAAAGTAGTACATGGGAACATATTGGTAAAGTACATAGGAAGTGAGAGCGAAAAGAGTTCACAGTGAAAAACCCTCTTAGTATGGCAGCCCCTGACTGACCCACACATCAGAGAATCCACCGTGGCCCGTTAATACTAACCAGAGATGAAGACAAAATATACTGCCCCTATAACGGATGGTTAAATAGCGGTATTGAAAATCACCACTGCATAGCAGCTCCTGACTGACCCATACAACGGAGATCCAATCGCGGCTTGACTAGTGTCGTAAACGTTTAAAAAGAATTTGTTGGCTTTGAGCGGAGGCGGACGAATGTAAGTTCTAAAAGCTTCCGAACGCCATCTACCTAGGGCACGGATTTGCGAATCCGAAAAACCTTTCTCAGACGCATGGCACGCTGCACCAATGCGAAAGCTATGGCTCTTGTAGCGAGAACAATCAAGGCCGCAAAAGTTCAAAGCACGACGGAGCTCAATGTTAAAAGTATGTGTTGAAATTGCCCCGCCAGCTGCACACGTGAACAAGGAGCCTTTATGGTAACCCCTAAGTTTAATGTAGTCGATTAAGGTCTGCACGGGGCAAAATGGTTCTGAAGGTTCGCTTCAGGCCGATGATTCGTGTTGTGTTTAAACTTAGTGATCATAATCTTGACGCCGTCTCTCGAGAAGATTGTTTCAAAAACGTGACTTGATCAAATTGCAGAACGGTGTCAACTTGCTTTTTACTTGTGCAAGATGATTCACCTATTCTGAAGAAACCATAAAATGCGGTCATGAACATTGCCCCGAACAGAGATCTACGATAGGCAGATGGACTAGAATGCTGCAAAGCGCTAACTAATTCGTACAATAATGGACGTGAAATGGGCATACGAACATCGGCTTGACCGCGGCGTCCTAAGGACACAAGAAGCTTTTCAACTAAAAATGATTTGGTCGGGTCGTAGTGGCCTTTGATATTATGTACATATGCTATGGCTGATAGGTACGAGTTGATGGTAGCAGGAGCTAGGCCCTTGGCACGTAAAAAGGAAATGAATAATGCGACACACGCGGTCGAAACGGGGAAATGTAAGTCGGCACTCTGATAGCGGGTGTAGAATTCAGTAAAGACAACCCAAGCACGTGAGTATTGTTTGCGAGACTGCTCCGACAATGAGGAATGTAGTAATTCTTTTAACGTATCGACCACTTCTGCGGGAGAAGGGTCTCGGGAACATGGGTTGGCTCTGGGTCGGCATCTGGGAAGGCTTTCCTGAAATCTACAATCTGTAAACGAGAAATTAAGTCCGCCCGGGTATTGTCAACACCTGGTACATGATAAGCCCGAAACAAGATATTATGACGTAGTGATGTTAGGACAAGGTCACGGACTAAGATCATGATCATGGGGTGTTTTGAAGTCTGCTTATTGATAATGTCAACCAAAGCCGCATTATCAGTAAACAGAGCGACACATTGGTTGCTCATTTGACATCCCCACACATGGAGCGAGATAGTGATCGGAAAGAGCTCCAGAAATGCAATGTTCAATGATTTCCAATTGGCAGGCCATTCTCCGTAAAACCAGCGCTTCCCAAAAAGCGCGCCATAGCCTTTTGAGCCCGCGGCGTCGGTGTAAAGTTTGAGGGGCGGTGAAACCCGCTACGGTTCGCCCAGAAAAAATGTATGGCCGTTAAAATCTCTTAAAAATTGAAGCCATACTTGTAAATCACGACGACAGGCTTCCGTAATCCTTATACGGTGGTGAGGGAGACGAACACCCTTTGTGAGATCAATAAGCCTCCGAAGAAAGGCTCGATCCGGTAGAACAACTGAACAAGTAAAATTCAATAATCCAATCAAAGATTGAAGTTCTTTCAGGGTATTTTTACGGCGTTTGTGCATGTCCAATAACTGAGCATTGCATTTTCGAAGCTTATCGTCCGGCAGACGCGCTTCCATATTAATCGTGTCGAGTGTTATCCCAGCAAACTGTAAAGTGGTTGAAGGACCTTCCGTTTTTTCATGTGCTATAGGTACTCCTAAACGATCATATAGGCCCAAAAAGTTGCTTAAATCGGAGTCACATTTCCCTTGAGAGGAAGCAATAAACAAGAAATCATCTAGAATATGCAAAACACCGGAAGCACAGAGATAATGTTTAGCAAGCCACTCGAGCGCAGTGCTAAAAGCCTCAAATATAGCGCAAGACGAAGAACAGCCCATGGGCAGACACCGGTCAAAAAAGTACGAATTATTCCATGTCATACCCATTAAATGGTAATCATCAGGGTGAATCGGAATGATGCGGAAAGCTGATTTGATATCGGTCTTGGCCATGTAGCAAGCCCGACCTAACGACTTAATGAGCGTGATAGCATCACCTATTGAAGCATATTGAACCGACGACAATTGGTCTGAAATAAAATCATTCACCGACGACCCATCGGGGTATGACAAATGGTGTATAAGCCGAAACTCTCCTGGGGTTTTCTTTGGAACTACGCCTAAAGGTGAAGAAATAAAATTATCAAAAGGTGGACGAGAAAATGGACCTACAATTCTCCCACTGCACAATTCTTTCTCAAGTTTAGCAGCTAAAATTTCAGGTTGTTCTTTCGCACTGCGCAAATTTGAAGCAAGACGTAATCGGCTAGTACCAACAAACCCAAGGCGAAATCCAAACGAAAAACCATGAATCAAAAATTTTTTAAGGCGAGGGTCATATTGTTGTAAAAGGGGGTTAAGTGTGAATACTTTTACCGGCGTTACTGGCGGGCTGTTTATTATGTGATGAAGTTGTGATAGCTCTATCTCCGGCTGGTTTAGGAATGTTTGGGGCAGATTGACAGGATGTTGCTGCATGTCTACCACCACATTTGGAACATTTATGGTCATATCTACAGCCCGCACGGGGACGTCCGGCGTTGAACGTGAAACACACCCCTCTGACCATAGGTTGTTTGCCCCTGAACTTCGAGTTGGACTTGTCGGTTGCAAAATATCCAGATTTGGCACGAAAAATCATCGCGCGATGCCATAACTCCCAATGCACCACTCCCCACGGGTACTTTGGGGGCTGTTCATCATAATAGTTCCAGTCCTCCCCACGCGTGGCGATATCGCGCACGGTTTCGCAAAATTGCATCAAAGTTGGCGTCTCTCTGGGAAATTTTTCGCAGTAGACAGCAACAAAAGTGTGGAAAGCCGACACGCACTCGTGAATAGACGTCAATTTCTTTGAATTGTTTACCGGTTCGAAGGTAAAATTAGGGGTTTTAGACCCAATTCCGGCGGTGGGAGCGGTGGTTGATAATGCAAACTTATCCAGATTAAGGGACGTATCTAGAAGAGCGCCAAAGGTAACGAATTCCTCCGCCCAGATCTTATTCTTTAGGCGTGCACTCAAGCGGCTACCTAAGGGCACACCTATACTAGAAAATAAAGGCGCACTGGGTAATATCTCACTACCTGACGACTCAACGGCCCTCACTGGAGTATTCGTAATAGAGGCCACGTCGTGTTGCACTGCGTCGGCGACCAGATTGAGGGGACTGGAAGAATTTTGGGCTGCGTTGGTCGACTGTATCGCCGTTTTCACTGCAGCCACAATAGACGAAACCATTGCGTCGGAAAGGCCCTCTGATCCCACACCAGATGTAGACGCCCCAACGGCTGCTTGAGGGGGAATTTCGACCGGGTCAGGAACAAATTGTACGCTGACAATATCATCTGCCGGTCCTGCTGTTCGTCTCGATTTCCTTCGTGGCGGCATGTTGATTAGTAAGGCCTATAAAACTTAGCTAGAGTTAATTCGGACATGTTATAGGCAAAGTCGGAATTAGAGAATCACAGGGGCAGAATGCATTGTACGCCAAATCACACATACAGAATGCCCGTTAACCAGTCATCATACAATCACATGTGATCTGAGAGCGTCAGTTATGGGCCGATCACATTGGTGTGTAAAAGCGTTAATAGCTGGAGTGAATTGGGCAAGTCAACGACGGCCAGATGTGGTTGTCACTCAGGCAACATAACGCAACAAATTCCAAAGACCATGATTGACATAAATCAGGGATGGGCATCACACAGGAATGCACAGAATCCCAAAGCCAATATTAAGTTGCAACAATAGCACATGGGCAGAACAAAGAAAGACACTAAAAGCCCACTGGACGTAACTCCTAGGCAGAGCTATGAACATGGCAAAAAATAAAACTGATTGGGCAAAAATTTCTTTATGTTTTCAGGCGTTTTAAACAATGCAGAACTGCCCCCCTTACACTCATGTATAGTTTATGCTGCCCTTCTTTATTTAAGTGGACACCATCGTATGACAAGTATGAACTGGAAGCCCGCCAAAATCCCCGATACGTCCAATATATGGCAAAGGGGAGCGGTTCTAAGACCCCTTGAAGGTACTGCGTCAGAATTTGTACATTAGCATTGAAAGTCCCAACCAGGTATCTTTGAACGGTTTGACCGACACATACTAAGCAAACCCCGTACTCGTGACGGAGTAAACAGACCAAATCCTCGATGGCAGAGCCAACAGATGCTGGAGAAGACCGACGATGTGTGAGGTCGTTAGTACCGATTTGTAAAAAAAAGAACATCAGGTTTAAAACGTTCTACTTCGGTTAAGTCAAACCGCCTAACCTTATCGATCGTTCGACTCCCCACGCCATGCCAATGAATTGTAACCGAGGTATTAATGCTTAAGTTAAGGTTATATGTGGGACTATTCTTAACAATAAAATCCCTGAGCCTACGTATAAAGGAGTGACCCAAAATCACAACCCTTGGCCTCTCCATACAGAGAAAGGAATGCAAAAGAACTCGCCTGAAAATTTTGAACAGATAGCTTGCCACACGATGGTGTAGAGGTAGAAAGGGGCGCTCCTATTTGCGCAGCATACTATAAAGCAATCCTCGATCACGTGTTCCCTAGTGCCCAGTTCACGCAGCCAGTGCTTGATAACAACGGGCATTTCGATGCAAAAATGTAATTATGTTTGGGACATAATTTTTATTTTGTCACGTGCGCGACACGTGAAGATGTGCACTATATCTCAACTCTTGAAAAGACTTTCAGAAGTACACAAGTCCCTTGAGGATGGCCATGCCAAATGAATCCATAGCACGAGAATCAAGTATTTAAAATATACCGTTTGTTGGTGTTTAAATACTCATAATAGCATGCACCCAATTGTCAAAATAAATATGTTATTTGCCAGTTGGGAGGCCCGTATAGAGAAAAACTGTGGCCGAGGCCTTGAAATTTCTGCTCGAGGCCGCAGGTCGAGGGCAGCTTTTTCAAGACCGATATCACATTTTTTTGCTATACGGACCGACCCTTTGCTGGTAAAGAATTTTTTTTTCTTCTCTCTCTCTCCCATCCTCTCTTAAAATCACTTGTTTTAATTGTTGACTCGCACTGCGCTTGATAGCGAATGCAGTATTAAAGCGGCTTACAAACTGAACATTTCAAAGAGAAAAATTTTTTATTTGAATTCTATTTCCAAACCTCTTGTCTAATGAAAAATAACCTCTGTACGTAAACGGAGTCGGTGTCAAAAAAATTGTTTCGTTTCCGGAATGGTAAGGGCAGGAGAAAAGATAGAATACTGTAGTGTGGGTCACTTGGCCTGTCATTGTTAATTCGCTTCGTGTATTGAAACTCTTGAGAAATATAGATAGAAATGTGAACGCAAACTCTCTGAACGGTGAGAAGCCTGTCAAGGAATACACTGTTCCTTGGTATCAACATGCATAATTCGCTTTTAAACACATAACGCAAGGCGCAATGGAACTAGACAACAGACGTATTGTGGGTTTTTTGAGGGAAACACTGCTTTGTGGCTGGTTAGCCTATGCGACTTTCAGATTGCGTGACAAAGATCTCTCCAGCACTACGAGCTGAGTGGTAAACAGGAAGTGCTGGATCGGACAAGAGTATTGGCTAGTGAGCAATGTACAAAGGCAACGAGCCAACAAGCTTGGGGGAAGTCGCTGCGCAGACTTAAACCACACCACGCAGGAGCGACCCAATTTTAATGACGGCAAAGCGATATATCCAACCCATCTCCAAAGGGAGAGAGGGAGGGAGGGGGAGAACTTTGACAAATTGCAAACAGCTAGCTGATTTACTACAGAAGACAAACTGCCAAGTGAACCTTGGACGACTAACTGAGGCTTTTATAGCTAGATCCTGTCTATTAAAATAGCCTGTTGCACAGGTTCTACCATGTGGCAGGTAAGCATTACACCGTGCTCTTTAGCACTAATGAATGAGGCTTTAACAGATTTGGCCAATGAAGGTGTACGTTATAATCTGAGACCTAGGAACAAAGTCTTCATGTCCTCGTTTTATTTACAAGAAACCCGTTGATTGTATGACCTTGAACGGCCGACTACAAAGAACGCGAAGATAACTATCGCGACATGAATAGCCCTTTTAGTACGGTCACGTAACATTAACCGTATTTACTGATAGGGCTGTAAAATCTCATTACTGGGTTGCCCTAACCCAGTCGGAATCTGTCTTTAATTTAGTCGTTTTTTCATTTTTCGTTTTCTTTTTTTTTCCGTGTCGGTAAAAGTCTTGCCTGTCACTCCCCTGCTAAGTGATGTCTTAGTGCATAGAGCCTGATAGAGCCTTCTGTGCGTATTTTCTTAGGATCGAGAGGGTAGTGGGAAATGTGTAGATTTCTCTGGTGGACACAGTAGAACGATTAACTTAACCAGCAATGGCGTCGAAAGTCATGTCGCGAGAATGGCGTTTTAGTGGATCTTTGGACAAAATATACCCTTATGAAGCTCAATAATGGCAACTCAATTGGATAAACAGGCGGTGGAATCTTAAAAGCGACGAGTAATGGACTTCGAAATATCGCCCGACGAGCCGAAATCAAAGTGAGCTGTATTTACCTGAAGTACATGGTAATTTAACACGATCGAGTTTCTTGTCTTCACGCACGCAATGAAATAGGAAGAGGTTTTCGCCTCTAAGAGCAAATATGTTGTTTGTTTCAATAAATTTTTCGCTGGAAAAGGATTCTGTGGTATTTTCTGCCTTTGTGAATTATAATATCATGATGTGTATTGAATTTCCGAGCTTAAGGTTGAAATGTGATATGGGAGATGTTTTTTAGTATTGCTCTGTAAGTAGGAAGGGTTCACTGTCCTGTTGGAAGCGTGCTGGAGTTTCAACAAAATGAGTCCCAAAATCAGTGAAAAATTGTGACGCAGATGAATTATAAAGTAGCTGCTATTTCCAAAATGATGAAATTACTTGGTGATAAATAACGTCGAACGCGTCTTGGAAAGTAAATTTTGACTTTGCATAAACAAGAGTTGGGCGATTGTGATCTTTGTTTTGACTTCGCTCATTTCATTGTCAAACTTTATAACACTTAAAAGAAAAAGAAACTTACAAAAACCCGGTATCTTGCCATCATTTGACACAGATGCTTCACTGTTTGGCAAGTAAACATGCCGCGGTAACTTAATCACGGCGCCCGCTGAATTCCGGCGATGTCACTTTCGATTTTGCGATTTATTTGTGCAGCCATCGCGTACAATAACAAAATTGAACATAGCAAAAATCTCCCAAAATGTTTGTCGCTGATCGTAACTTTTTATATTCTATATTCACGGTTCAAAATTAATGTTGTTTTCATGTCGTAAATACGTTATTCTCGATCGACTGTCCTGGAGACTTCCTTCTGCTCTTTCTAAAAACTGTGTATCAATATTTATTTACTTTTGCATCAATATTTGTTTTTGCATAAAGGAAGCTAACAAGATCTGTGCCTTGTTGAGTTCGCATTTGTTAGCGTTAATAGTATTTTCGGTCCGATGCTTCTGTTTTATGAGGGGTTTATTGCTTTGGTATCCCATCCAAACACTAACCCCGCCGAACAGGGCTTGATTTCAGTGAACTTCGGCATTACAAAGCTGTCAGATGCTCAGCGGGCACGCTTAAACTTGTGGTGAAAAGAAGTTTATCAACATGTCAGCCCAGAAGCCAATGTTTCTCACTTCCCATTTATTTTCTTCAATCTTTCTGGGTTCAGTACTTTGCTAGTAACCACATGTCTTCTCAGACTATTTACCCAAGACTTCTACCATGGCACTACAATGATAGACAATACCAAAACAATATCGTGCACTGTTAGAGCTACATATTACGCAAGGACAGATCTGTTTTGTCATAGAAACGTGTGAGGACCTGTGAGCCAAAGGGCCTCTTCTGGTATGACTTCTTAATGACCTTGAAAAAAATATTTTGGAACGGTGCACGTACCACAGGCAACCCAGTGTACCCTCACGGAGGGTCTAGTTTAAAGAGAAGAACAGATACTCGTTTATGTGCACAATACATCGAAGCATAAAGTCTACAAATACCTTCAAATACTCACTACCCCTGTATAACATTTCAAATTCCGTTTTCCGTGAATCTTCTCATGATTACATGTGTTACATACGAACCATGGCAATTACTAGCTTTGCAATCGCTGGTGCCTCGTTAATTCAATTTATTACTAAGACTTGTTTGCATTACTAAATAACACGAAAAGGGACTACTTGGGAATTTCTAACAATATATCCTTTAATCTAACCCAAAATCATTCAGATATCCAAAACGTCCTATGCATGATCCATTTCCTTCGTTTTTGGGTTTGTCAGCATTATGATTTGCAATATTTCAGGTTTACGTGTTCACAAATTTGTTTTTGTATCTTGAAGATGTTTAGATTTCCAATTACAAACTCTGTTTTGATTGGTCACTCTATCTCACTGTGTAAATAGTTCACCCTGAATTCAAACCAAATACGTTCCGTTTCTGAGAAAACAAAACAACAACATTCTTTTACAAATCGTACCGGGTATTCCTGATTTTTGTATTAAATTTAACTTTCATTTTCCAAATGGTCTGGATAGCACAAGTGTTGTTAAGTTTAAGGAACATGTTTCGATGTTTCAAACATCATTTTGCATTTACCTGTTCATCCACGCTTTTGGAAAAGTGTTACATACCACGTGCTTACATTTAAACCCATACCTGAGATAGCTCCTATAGTTGTGTTTACGAGCAAGTGATCTCCTTGGCTAGTAATACGATGAAATGTGGATGACCTCGGTACATTGTTAACCAAATACGTTCCAGCAAGTTTTCTCTTTTTTCTGCTGTTATCAAATAGACGTCTCAGCAATTTCTCTGTAATTCTGCTCGGTTCTCGGGCACGTCTATGTCAATGCACACGCAAATCACAACTAAAGTAAACACATGTGCTTATCGAGACCTGTATTTCTCCTTTGGAATCAAGTCTTTTTTACCATTGAGAATCTAATAACTGTACAGCCTTTCAAACTACATCACATTTATTTTCTAAAGAGCTGATCACAGTCTCCACTGATGACATCAAATCTTGTAAAACTAGAACAGAACTATATACACAAGATGGCAGTGAACACGATCGCTAATATGGCTAGTTGAACAAAGGATAGAAGCTAGACCACTACAAGAAACAAACTGTTTAACAATAACAAACTAAAAAA
>NW_027180046.1:35000-37028 GCF_036669925.1 Montipora capricornis | reverse complement strand
TTCAGCCCCGATAGTGCCAAATGGCACTTATAGATTTTACTCTGTCTAACGCCAGACGATTTTACTCGTCAATGGGGAACCCCTCGGGCTTAAAGGGTTAAGCTAACAGCATCCAAAAACTATGTCCCCGTCCAACCTTTCAGCCCGATAGTGCCAAATGGCACTTATAGATTTTACTCTGTCTAACGCCAGACGATTTTACTCGTCAATGGGGAACCCCTCGGGGCTTAAAGGGTTAAGCTAACAGCATCCAAAAACTATGTCCACGTCCAACCCTTTCAGCCCCGATAGTGCCAAATGGCACTTATAGATTTTACTCTGTCTAACGCCAGACGATTTTACTCGTCAATGGGGAACCCCTCGGGGCTTAAAGGTTAAAGCACAAAGCATCCAAAAACTATGTCCCCGTCCAACCCTTTCAGCCCCGATAGTGCCAAATGGCACTTATAGATTTTACTCTGTCTAACGCCAGACGATTTTACTCGTCAATGGGGAACCCCTCGGGGCTTAAAGGGTTAAGCTAACAGCATCCAAAAACTATGTCCCGTCCAACCCCTTCAGCCCCGATAGTGCCAAATGGCACTTATAGATTTACTCTGTCTAACGCCAGACGATTTTACTCGTCAATGGGGAACCCCTCGGGCTTAAAGGGTTAAGCTAACAGCATCCAAAAACTATGTCCCCGTCCAACCCTTTCAGCCCCGATAGTGCCAAATGGCACTTATAGATTTTACTCTGTCTAACGCCAGACGAGTGTACTCGTAACAGGGGAACCCCTCGGGGCTTAAAGGGTTAAGCTAACAGCATCCAAAAACTATGTCCCCGTCCAACCCTTTCAGCCCCGATAGTGCCAAATGGCACTTATAGATTTTACTCTGTCTAACGCCAGACGATTTTACTCGTCAATGGGGAACCCCTCGGGGCTTAAAGGGTTAAGCTAACAGCATCCAAAAACTATGTCCCCGTCCAACCCTTTCAGCCCCGATAGTGCCAAATGGCACTTATAGATTTTACTCTGTCTAACGCCAGACGATTTTACTCGTCAATGGGGAACCCCTCGGGGCTTAAAGGGTTAAGCTAACAGCATCCAAAAACTATGTCCCCGTCCAACCCTTTCAGCCCCGATAGTGCCAAATGGCACTTATAGATTTTACTCTGTCTAACGCCAGACGATTTTACTCGTCAATGGGGAACCCCTCGGGGCTTAAAAGTTTAAGCTAACAGCATCCAAAAACTATGTCCCCGTCCAACCCTTTCAGCCCCGATAGTGCCAAATGGCACTTATAGATTTTACTCTGTCTAACGCCAGACGATTTTACTCGTCAATGGGGAACCCCTCGGGGCTTAAAGGGTTAAGCTAACAGCATCCAAAATATAATGTCCCCGTCCAACCCTCTCAGCTTCGATAGTGCCAAATGGCACTTATAGATTTTACTCTGTCTAACGCCAGACGATTTTACTCGTCAATGGGGAACCCCTCGGGGCTTAAAGGGTTAAGCTAACAGCATCCAAAAACTATGTCCCCGTCCAACCCTTTCAGCCCCGATAGTGCCAAATGGCACTTATAGATTTTACTCTGTCTAACGCCAGACGATTTTACTCGTCAATGGGAACCCCTCGGGGCTTAAAGGGTTAAGCTAACAGCATCCAAAAACTATGTCCCCGTCCAACCCTTTCAGCCCCGATAGTGCCAAATGGCACTTATAGATTTTACTCTGTCTAACGCCAGACGATTTTACTCGTCAATGGGGAACCCCTCGGGGCTTAAAGGGTTAAGCTAACAGCATCCAAAAACTATGTCCCCGTCCAACCCTTTCAGCCCCGATAGTGCCAAATGGCACTTATAGATTTTACTCTGTCTAACGCCAGACGATTTTACTCGTCAATGGGGAACCCCTCGGGGCTTAAAGGGTTAAGCTAACAGCATCCAAAAACTATGTCCCCGGCCAACCCTTTCAGCCCCGATAGTGCCAAATGGCACTTATAGATTTTACTCTGTCTAACGCCAGACGATTTTACTCGTCAATG
>NW_027180046.1:7500-27500 GCF_036669925.1 Montipora capricornis | reverse complement strand
TCCAAAACTATGTCCCCGTCCAACCCTTTCAGCCCCGATAGTGCCAAATGGCACTTATAGATTTTACTCTGTCTAACGCCAGACGATTTTACTCGTCAATGGGGAACCCCTCGGGGCTTAAAGGGTTAAGCTAACAGCATCCAAAACCTATGTCCCCGTCCAACCCTTTCAGCCCCGATAGTGCCAAATGGCACTTATAGATTTTACTCTGTCTAACGCCAGACGATTTTACTCGTCAATGGGGAACCCCTCGGGGCTTAAAGGGTTAAGCTAACAGCATCCAAAAACTATGTCCCCGTCCAACCCTTTCAGCCCCGATAGTGCCAAATGGCACTTATAGATTTTACTCTGTCTAACGCCAGACGATTTTACTCGTCAATGGGGAACCCCTCGGGGCTTAAAGGGTTAAGCTAACAGCATCCAAAAACTATGTCCCCGTCCAACCCTTTCAGCCCCGATAGTGCCAAATGGCACTTATAGATTTTACTCTGTCTAACGCCAGACGATTTTACTCGTCAATGGGGAACCCCTCGGGGCTTAAAGGGTTAAGCTAACAGCATCCAAAAACTATGTCCCCGTCCAACCCTTTCAGCCCCGATAGTGCCAAATGGCACTTATAGATTTTACTCTGTCTAACGCCAGACGATTTTACTCGTCAATGGGGAACCCCTCGGGGCTTAAAGGGTTAAGCTAACAGCATCCAAAAACTATGTCCCCGTCCAACCCTTTCAGCCCCGATAGTGCCAAATGGCACTTATAGATTTTACTCTGTCTAACGCCAGACGATTTTACTCGTCAATGGGGAACCCCTCGGGGCTTAAAGGGTTAAGCTAACAGCATCCAAAAACTATGTCCCCGTCCAACCCTTTCAGCCCCGATAGTGCCAAATGGCACTTATAGATTTTACTCTGTCTAACGCCAGACGATTTTACTCGTCAATGGGGAACCCCTCGGGGCTTAAAGGGTTAAGCTAACAGCATCCAAAAACTATGTCCCCGTCCAACCCTTTCAGCCCCGATAGTGCCAAATGGCACTTATAGATTTTACTCTGTCTAACGCCAGACGATTTTACTCGTCAATGGGGAACCCCTCGGGGCTTAAAGGGTTAAGCTAACAGCATCCAAAAACTATGTCCCCGTCCAACCCTTTCAGCCCCGATAGTGCCAAATGGCACTTATAGATTTTACTCTGTCTAACGCCAGACGATTTTACTCGTCAATGGGGAACCCCTCGGGGCTTAAAGGGTTAAGCTAACAGCATCCAAAAACTATGTCCCCGTCCAACCCTTTCAGCCCCGATAGTGCCAAATGGCACTTATAGATTTTACTCTGTCTAACGCCAGACGATTTTACTCGTCAATGGGGAACCCCTCGGGGCTTAAAGGGTTAAGCTAACAGCATCCAAAAACTATGTCCCCGTCCAACCCTTTCAGCCCCGATAGTGCCAAATGGCACTTATAGATTTTACTCTGTCTAACGCCAGACGATTTTACTCGTCCATGCGGAACCCCTTGGCGCTTAAAGGGTTAAGCTAACAGCATCCAAAAACTATGTCCCCGTCCAACCCTTTCAGCCCCGATAGTGCCAAATGGCACTTATAGATTTTACTCTGTCTAACGCCAGACGATTTTACTCGTCAATGGGGAACCCCTCGGGGCTTAAAGGGTTAAGCTAACAGCATCCAAAACTATGTCCCCGTCCAACCCTTTCAGCCCCGATAGTGCCAAATGGCACTTATAGATTTTACTCTGTCTAACGCCAGACGATTTTACTCGTCAATGGGGAACCCCTCGGGGCTTAAAGGGTTAAGCTAACAGCATCCAAAAACTATGTCCCCGTCCAACCCTTTCAGCCCCGATAGTGCCAAATGGCACTTATAGATTTTACTCTGTCTAACGCCAGACGATTTTACTCGTCAATGGGGAACCCCTCGGGGCTTAAAGGGTTAAGCTAACAGCATCCAAAAACTATGTCCCCGTCCAACCCTTTCAGCCCCGATAGTGCCAAATGGCACTTATAGATTTTACTCTGTCTAACGCCAGACGATTTTACTCGTCAATGGGGAACCCCTCGGGGCTTAAAGGGTTAAGCTAACAGCATCCAAAAACTATGTCCCCGTCCAACCCTTTCAGCCCCGATAGTGCCAAATGGCACTTATAGATTTTACTCTGTCTAACGCCAGACGATTTTACTCGTCAATGGGGAACCCCTCGGGGCTTAAAGGGTTAAGCTAACAGCATCCAAAAACTATGTCCCCGTCCAACCCTTTCAGCCCCGATAGTGCCAAATGGCACTTATAGATTTTACTCTGTCTAACGCCAGACGATTTTACTCGTCAATGGGGAACCCCTCGGGGCTTAAAGGGTTAAGCTAACAGCATCCAAAAACTATGTCCCCGTCCAACCCTTTCAGCCCCGATAGTGCCAAATGGCACTTATAGATTTTACTCTGTCTAACGCCAGACGATTTTACTCGTCAATGGGGAACCCCTCGGGGCTTAAAGGGTTAAGCTAACAGCATCCAAAAACTATGTCCCCGTCCAACCCTTTCAGCCCCGATAGTGCCAAATGGCACTTATAGATTTTACTCTGTCTAACGCCAGACGATTTTACTCGTCAATGGGGAACCCCTCGGGGCTTAAAGGGTTAAGCTAACAGCATCCTATACTATGTCCCCGTCCAACCCTTTCAGCCCCGATAGTGCCAAATGGCACTTATAGATTTTACTCTGTCTAACGCCAGACGATTTTACTCGTCAATGGGGAACCCCTCGGGGCTTAAAGGGTTAAGCTAACAGCATCCAAAAACTATGTCCCCGTCCAACCCTTTCAGCCCCGATAGTGCCAAATGGCACTTATAGATTTTACTCTGTCTAACGCCAGACGATTTTACTCGTCAATGGGGAACCCCTCGGGGCTTAAAGGGTTAAGCTAACAGCATCCAAAAACTATGTCCCCGTCCAACCCTTTCAGCCCCGATAGTGCCAAATGGCACTTATAGATTTTACTCTGTCTAACGCCAGACGATTTTACTCGTCAATGGGGAACCCCTCGGGGCTTAAAGGGTTAAGCTAACAGCATCCAAAAACTATGTCCCCGTCCAACCCTTTCAGCCCCGATAGTGCCAAATGGCACTTATAGATTTTACTCTGTCTAACGCCAGACGATTTTACTCGTCAATGGGGAACCCCTCGGGGCTTAAAGGGTTAAGCTAACAGCATCCAAAAACTATGTCCCCGTCCAACCCTTTCAGCCCCGATAGTGCCAAATGGCACTTATAGATTTTACTCTGTCTAACGCCAGACGATTTTACTCGTCAATGGGGAACCCCTCGGGGCTTAAAGGGTTAAGCTAACAGCATCCAAAAACTATGTCCCCGTCCAACCCTTTCAGCCCCGATAGTGCCAAATGGCACTTATAGATTTTACTCTGTCTAACGCCAGACGATTTTACTCGTCAATGGGGAACCCCTCGGGGCTTAAAGGGTTAAGCTAACAGCATCCAAAAACTATGTCCCCGTCCAACCCTTTCAGCCCCGATAGTGCCAAATGGCACTTATAGATTTTACTCTGTCTAACGCCAGACGATTTTACTCGTCAATGGGGAACCCCTCGGGGCTTAAAGGGTTAAGCTAACAGCATCCAAAAACTATGTCCCCGTCCAACCCTTTCAGCCCCGATAGTGCCAAATGGCACTTATAGATTTTACTCTGTCTAACGCCAGACGATTTTACTCGTCAATGGGGAACCCCTCGGGGCTTAAAGGGTTAAGCTAACAGCATCCAAAAACTATGTCCCCGTCCAACCCTTTCAGCCCCGATAGTGCCAAATGGCACTTATAGATTTTACTCTGTCTAACGCCAGACGATTTTACTCGTCAATGGGGAACCCCTCGGGGCTTAAAGGGTTAAGCTAACAGCATCCAAAAACTATGTCCCCGTCCAACCCTTTCAGCCCCGATAGTGCCAAATGGCACTTATAGATTTTACTCTGTCTAACGCCAGACGATTTTACTCGTCAATGGGGAACCCCTCGGGGCTTAAAGGGTTAAGCTAACAGCATCCAAAAACTATGTCCCCGTCCAACCCTTTCAGCCCCGATAGTGCCAAATGGCACTTATAGATTTTACTCTGTCTAACGCCAGACGATTTTACTCGTCAATGGGGAACCCCTCGGGGCTTAAAGGGTTAAGCTAACAGCATCCAAAAACTATGTCCCCGTCCAACCCTTTCAGCCCCGATAGTGCCAAATGGCACTTATAGATTTTACTCTGTCTAACGCCAGACGATTTTACTCGTCAATGGGGAACCCCTCGGGGCTTAAAGGGTTAAGCTAACAGCATCCAAAAACTATGTCCCCGTCCAACCCTTTCAGCCCCGATAGTGCCAAATGGCACTTATAGATTTTACTCTGTCTAACGCCAGACGATTTTACTCGTCAATGGGGAACCCCTCGGGGCTTAAAGGGTTAAGCTAACAGCATCCAAAAACTATGTCCCCGTCCAACCCTTTCAGCCCCGATAGTGCCAAATGGCACTTATAGATTTTACTCTGTCTAACGCCAGACGATTTTACTCGTCAATGGGGAACCCCTCGGGGCTTAAAGGGTTAAGCTAACAGCATCCAAAAACTATGTCCCCGTCCAACCCTTTCAGCCCCGATAGTGCCAAATGGCACTTATAGATTTTACTCTGTCTAACGCCAGACGATTTTACTCGTCAATGGGGAACCCCTCGGGGCTTAAAGGGTTAAGCTAACAGCATCCAAAAACTATGTCCCCGTCCAACCCTTTCAGCCCCGATAGTGCCAAATGGCACTTATAGATTTTACTCTGTCTAACGCCAGACGATTTTACTCGTCAATGGGGAACCCCTCGGGGCTTAAAGGGTTAAGCTAACAGCATCCAAAAACTATGTCCCCGTCCAACCCTTTCAGCCCCGATAGTGCCAAATGGCACTTATAGATTTTACTCTGTCTAACGCCAGACGATTTTACTCGTCAATGGGGAACCCCTCGGGGCTTAAAGGGTTAAGCTAACAGCATCCAAAAACTATGTCCCCGTCCAACCCTTTCAGCCCCGATAGTGCCAAATGGCACTTATAGATTTTACTCTGTCTAACGCCAGACGATTTTACTCGTCAATGGGGAACCCCTCGGGGCTTAAAGGGTTAAGCTAACAGCATCCAAAAACTATGTCCCCGTCCAACCCTTTCAGCCCCGATAGTGCCAAATGGCACTTATAGATTTTACTCTGTCTAACGCCAGACGATTTTACTCGTCAATGGGGAACCCCTCGGGGCTTAAAGGGTTAAGCTAACAGCATCCAAAAACTATGTCCCCGTCCAACCCTTTCAGCCCCGATAGTGCCAAATGGCACTTATAGATTTTACTCTGTCTAACGCCAGACGATTTTACTCGTCAATGGGGAACCCCTCGGGGCTTAAAGGGTTAAGCTAACAGCATCCAAAAACTATGTCCCCGTCCAACCCTTTCAGCCCCGATAGTGCCAAATGGCACTTATAGATTTTACTCTGTCTAACGCCAGACGATTTTACTCGTCAATGGGGAACCCCTCGGGGCTTAAAGGGTTAAGCTAACAGCATCCAAAAACTATGTCCCCGTCCAACCCTTTCAGCCCCGATAGTGCCAAATGGCACTTATAGATTTTACTCTGTCTAACGCCAGACGATTTTACTCGTCAATGGGGAACCCCTCGGGGCTTAAAGGGTTAAGCTAACAGCATCCAAAAACTATGTCCCCGTCCAACCCTTTCAGCCCCGATAGTGCCAAATGGCACTTATAGATTTTACTCTGTCTAACGCCAGACGATTTTACTCGTCAATGGGGAACCCCTCGGGGCTTAAAGGGTTAAGCTAACAGCATCCAAAAACTATGTCCCCGTCCAACCCTTTCAGCCCCGATAGTGCCAAATGGCACTTATAGATTTTACTCTGTCTAACGCCAGACGATTTTACTCGTCAATGGGGAACCCCTCGGGGCTTAAAGGGTTAAGCTAACAGCATCCAAAAACTATGTCCCCGTCCAACCCTTTCAGCCCCGATAGTGCCAAATGGCACTTATAGATTTTACTCTGTCTAACGCCAGACGATTTTACTCGTCAATGGGGAACCCCTCGGGGCTTAAAGGGTTAAGCTAACAGCATCCAAAAACTATGTCCCCGTCCAACCCTTTCAGCCCCGATAGTGCCAAATGGCACTTATAGATTTTACTCTGTCTAACGCCAGACGATTTTACTCGTCAATGGGGAACCCCTCGGGGCTTAAAGGGTTAAGCTAACAGCATCCAAAAACTATGTCCCCGTCCAACCCTTTCAGCCCCGATAGTGCCAAATGGCACTTATAGATTTTACTCTGTCTAACGCCAGACGATTTTACTCGTCAATGGGGAACCCCTCGGGGCTTAAAGGGTTAAGCTAACAGCATCCAAAAACTATGTCCCCGTCCAACCCTTTCAGCCCCGATAGTGCCAAATGGCACTTATAGATTTTACTCTGTCTAACGCCAGACGATTTTACTCGTCAATGGGGAACCCCTCGGGGCTTAAAGGGTTAAGCTAACAGCATCCAAAAACTATGTCCCCGTCCAACCCTTTCAGCCCCGATAGTGCCAAATGGCACTTATAGATTTTACTCTGTCTAACGCCAGACGATTTTACTCGTCAATGGGGAACCCCTCGGGGCTTAAAGGGTTAAGCTAACAGCATCCAAAAACTATGTCCCCGTCCAACCCTTTCAGCCCCGATAGTGCCAAATGGCACTTATAGATTTTACTCTGTCTAACGCCAGACGATTTTACTCGTCAATGGGGAACCCCTCGGGGCTTAAAGGGTTAAGCTAACAGCATCCAAAAACTATGTCCCCGTCCAACCCTTTCAGCCCCGATAGTGCCAAATGGCACTTATAGATTTTACTCTGTCTAACGCCAGACGATTTTACTCGTCAATGGGGAACCCCTCGGGGCTTAAAGGGTTAAGCTAACAGCATCCAAAAACTATGTCCCCGTCCAACCCTTTCAGCCCCGATAGTGCCAAATGGCACTTATAGATTTTACTCTGTCTAACGCCAGACGATTTTACTCGTCAATGGGGAACCCCTCGGGGCTTAAAGGGTTAAGCTAACAGCATCCAAAAACTATGTCCCCGTCCAACCCTTTCAGCCCCGATAGTGCCAAATGGCACTTATAGATTTTACTCTGTCTAACGCCAGACGATTTTACTCGTCAATGGGGAACCCCTCGGGGCTTAAAGGGTTAAGCTAACAGCATCCAAAAACTATGTCCCCGTCCAACCCTTTCAGCCCCGATAGTGCCAAATGGCACTTATAGATTTTACTCTGTCTAACGCCAGACGATTTTACTCGTCAATGGGGAACCCCTCGGGGCTTAAAGGGTTAAGCTAACAGCATCCAAAAACTATGTCCCCGTCCAACCCTTTCAGCCCCGATAGTGCCAAATGGCACTTATAGATTTTACTCTGTCTAACGCCAGACGATTTTACTCGTCAATGGGGAACCCCTCGGGGCTTAAAGGGTTAAGCTAACAGCATCCAAAAACTATGTCCCCGTCCAACCCTTTCAGCCCCGATAGTGCCAAATGGCACTTATAGATTTTACTCTGTCTAACGCCAGACGATTTTACTCGTCAATGGGGAACCCCTCGGGGCTTAAAGGGTTAAGCTAACAGCATCCAAAAACTATGTCCCCGTCCAACCCTTTCAGCCCCGATAGTGCCAAATGGCACTTATAGATTTTACTCTGTCTAACGCCAGACGATTTTACTCGTCAATGGGGAACCCCTCGGGGCTTAAAGGGTTAAGCTAACAGCATCCAAAAACTATGTCCCCGTCCAACCCTTTCAGCCCCGATAGTGCCAAATGGCACTTATAGATTTTACTCTGTCTAACGCCAGACGATTTTACTCGTCAATGGGGAACCCCTCGGGGCTTAAAGGGTTAAGCTAACAGCATCCAAAAACTATGTCCCCGTCCAACCCTTTCAGCCCCGATAGTGCCAAATGGCACTTATAGATTTTACTCTGTCTAACGCCAGACGATTTTACTCGTCAATGGGGAACCCCTCGGGGCTTAAAGGGTTAAGCTAACAGCATCCAAAAACTATGTCCCCGTCCAACCCTTTCAGCCCCGATAGTGCCAAATGGCACTTATAGATTTTACTCTGTCTAACGCCAGACGATTTTACTCGTCAATGGGGAACCCCTCGGGGCTTAAAGGGTTAAGCTAACAGCATCCAAAAACTATGTCCCCGTCCAACCCTTTCAGCCCCGATAGTGCCAAATGGCACTTATAGATTTTACTCTGTCTAACGCCAGACGATTTTACTCGTCAATGGGGAACCCCTCGGGGCTTAAAGGGTTAAGCTAACAGCATCCAAAAACTATGTCCCCGTCCAACCCTTTCAGCCCCGATAGTGCCAAATGGCACTTATAGATTTTACTCTGTCTAACGCCAGACGATTTTACTCGTCAATGGGGAACCCCTCGGGGCTTAAAGGGTTAAGCTAACAGCATCCAAAAACTATGTCCCCGTCCAACCCTTTCAGCCCCGATAGTGCCAAATGGCACTTATAGATTTTACTCTGTCTAACGCCAGACGATTTTACTCGTCAATGGGGAACCCCTCGGGGCTTAAAGGGTTAAGCTAACAGCATCCAAAAACTATGTCCCCGTCCAACCCTTTCAGCCCCGATAGTGCCAAATGGCACTTATAGATTTTACTCTGTCTAACGCCAGACGATTTTACTCGTCAATGGGGAACCCCTCGGGGCTTAAAGGGTTAAGCTAACAGCATCCAAAAACTATGTCCCCGTCCAACCCTTTCAGCCCCGATAGTGCCAAATGGCACTTATAGATTTTACTCTGTCTAACGCCAGACGATTTTACTCGTCAATGGGGAACCCCTCGGGGCTTAAAGGGTTAAGCTAACAGCATCCAAAAACTATGTCCCCGTCCAACCCTTTCAGCCCCGATAGTGCCAAATGGCACTTATAGATTTTACTCTGTCTAACGCCAGACGATTTTACTCGTCAATGGGGAACCCCTCGGGGCTTAAAGGGTTAAGCTAACAGCATCCAAAAACTATGTCCCCGTCCAACCCTTTCAGCCCCGATAGTGCCAAATGGCACTTATAGATTTTACTCTGTCTAACGCCAGACGATTTTACTCGTCAATGGGGAACCCCTCGGGGCTTAAAGGGTTAAGCTAACAGCATCCAAAAACTATGTCCCCGTCCAACCCTTTCAGCCCCGATAGTGCCAAATGGCACTTATAGATTTTACTCTGTCTAACGCCAGACGATTTTACTCGTCAATGGGGAACCCCTCGGGGCTTAAAGGGTTAAGCTAACAGCATCCAAAAACTATGTCCCCGTCCAACCCTTTCAGCCCCGATAGTGCCAAATGGCACTTATAGATTTTACTCTGTCTAACGCCAGACGATTTTACTCGTCAATGGGGAACCCCTCGGGGCTTAAAGGGTTAAGCTAACAGCATCCAAAAACTATGTCCCCGTCCAACCCTTTCAGCCCCGATAGTGCCAAATGGCACTTATAGATTTTACTCTGTCTAACGCCAGACGATTTTACTCGTCAATGGGGAACCCCTCGGGGCTTAAAGGGTTAAGCTAACAGCATCCAAAAACTATGTCCCCGTCCAACCCTTTCAGCCCCGATAGTGCCAAATGGCACTTATAGATTTTACTCTGTCTAACGCCAGACGATTTTACTCGTCAATGGGGAACCCCTCGGGGCTTAAAGGGTTAAGCTAACAGCATCCAAAAACTATGTCCCCGTCCAACCCTTTCAGCCCCGATAGTGCCAAATGGCACTTATAGATTTTACTCTGTCTAACGCCAGACGATTTTACTCGTCAATGGGGAACCCCTCGGGGCTTAAAGGGTTAAGCTAACAGCATCCAAAAACTATGTCCCCGTCCAACCCTTTCAGCCCCGATAGTGCCAAATGGCACTTATAGATTTTACTCTGTCTAACGCCAGACGATTTTACTCGTCAATGGGGAACCCCTCGGGGCTTAAAGGGTTAAGCTAACAGCATCCAAAAACTATGTCCCCGTCCAACCCTTTCAGCCCCGATAGTGCCAAATGGCACTTATAGATTTTACTCTGTCTAACGCCAGACGATTTTACTCGTCAATGGGGAACCCCTCGGGGCTTAAAGGGTTAAGCTAACAGCATCCAAAAACTATGTCCCCGTCCAACCCTTTCAGCCCCGATAGTGCCAAATGGCACTTATAGATTTTACTCTGTCTAACGCCAGACGATTTTACTCGTCAATGGGGAACCCCTCGGGGCTTAAAGGGTTAAGCTAACAGCATCCAAAAACTATGTCCCCGTCCAACCCTTTCAGCCCCGATAGTGCCAAATGGCACTTATAGATTTTACTCTGTCTAACGCCAGACGATTTTACTCGTCAATGGGGAACCCCTCGGGGCTTAAAGGGTTAAGCTAACAGCATCCAAAAACTATGTCCCCGTCCAACCCTTTCAGCCCCGATAGTGCCAAATGGCACTTATAGATTTTACTCTGTCTAACGCCAGACGATTTTACTCGTCAATGGGGAACCCCTCGGGGCTTAAAGGGTTAAGCTAACAGCATCCAAAAACTATGTCCCCGTCCAACCCTTTCAGCCCCGATAGTGCCAAATGGCACTTATAGATTTTACTCTGTCTAACGCCAGACGATTTTACTCGTCAATGGGGAACCCCTCGGGGCTTAAAGGGTTAAGCTAACAGCATCCAAAAACTATGTCCCCGTCCAACCCTTTCAGCCCCGATAGTGCCAAATGGCACTTATAGATTTTACTCTGTCTAACGCCAGACGATTTTACTCGTCAATGGGGAACCCCTCGGGGCTTAAAGGGTTAAGCTAACAGCATCCAAAAACTATGTCCCCGTCCAACCCTTTCAGCCCCGATAGTGCCAAATGGCACTTATAGATTTTACTCTGTCTAACGCCAGACGATTTTACTCGTCAATGGGGAACCCCTCGGGGCTTAAAGGGTTAAGCTAACAGCATCCAAAAACTATGTCCCCGTCCAACCCTTTCAGCCCCGATAGTGCCAAATGGCACTTATAGATTTTACTCTGTCTAACGCCAGACGATTTTACTCGTCAATGGGGAACCCCTCGGGGCTTAAAGGGTTAAGCTAACAGCATCCAAAAACTATGTCCCCGTCCAACCCTTTCAGCCCCGATAGTGCCAAATGGCACTTATAGATTTTACTCTGTCTAACGCCAGACGATTTTACTCGTCAATGGGGAACCCCTCGGGGCTTAAAGGGTTAAGCTAACAGCATCCAAAAACTATGTCCCCGTCCAACCCTTTCAGCCCCGATAGTGCCAAATGGCACTTATAGATTTTACTCTGTCTAACGCCAGACGATTTTACTCGTCAATGGGGAACCCCTCGGGGCTTAAAGGGTTAAGCTAACAGCATCCAAAAACTATGTCCCCGTCCAACCCTTTCAGCCCCGATAGTGCCAAATGGCACTTATAGATTTTACTCTGTCTAACGCCAGACGATTTTACTCGTCAATGGGGAACCCCTCGGGGCTTAAAGGGTTAAGCTAACAGCATCCAAAAACTATGTCCCCGTCCAACCCTTTCAGCCCCGATAGTGCCAAATGGCACTTATAGATTTTACTCTGTCTAACGCCAGACGATTTTACTCGTCAATGGGGAACCCCTCGGGGCTTAAAGGGTTAAGCTAACAGCATCCAAAAACTATGTCCCCGTCCAACCCTTTCAGCCCCGATAGTGCCAAATGGCACTTATAGATTTTACTCTGTCTAACGCCAGACGATTTTACTCGTCAATGGGGAACCCCTCGGGGCTTAAAGGGTTAAGCTAACAGCATCCAAAAACTATGTCCCCGTCCAACCCTTTCAGCCCCGATAGTGCCAAATGGCACTTATAGATTTTACTCTGTCTAACGCCAGACGATTTTACTCGTCAATGGGGAACCCCTCGGGGCTTAAAGGGTTAAGCTAACAGCATCCAAAAACTATGTCCCCGTCCAACCCTTTCAGCCCCGATAGTGCCAAATGGCACTTATAGATTTTACTCTGTCTAACGCCAGACGATTTTACTCGTCAATGGGGAACCCCTCGGGGCTTAAAGGGTTAAGCTAACAGCATCCAAAAACTATGTCCCCGTCCAACCCTTTCAGCCCCGATAGTGCCAAATGGCACTTATAGATTTTACTCTGTCTAACGCCAGACGATTTTACTCGTCAATGGGGAACCCCTCGGGGCTTAAAGGGTTAAGCTAACAGCATCCAAAAACTATGTCCCCGTCCAACCCTTTCAGCCCCGATAGTGCCAAATGGCACTTATAGATTTTACTCTGTCTAACGCCAGACGATTTTACTCGTCAATGGGGAACCCCTCGGGGCTTAAAGGGTTAAGCTAACAGCATCCAAAAACTATGTCCCCGTCCAACCCTTTCAGCCCCGATAGTGCCAAATGGCACTTATAGATTTTACTCTGTCTAACGCCAGACGATTTTACTCGTCAATGGGGAACCCCTCGGGGCTTAAAGGGTTAAGCTAACAGCATCCAAAAACTATGTCCCCGTCCAACCCTTTCAGCCCCGATAGTGCCAAATGGCACTTATAGATTTTACTCTGTCTAACGCCAGACGATTTTACTCGTCAATGGGGAACCCCTCGGGGCTTAAAGGGTTAAGCTAACAGCATCCAAAAACTATGTCCCCGTCCAACCCTTTCAGCCCCGATAGTGCCAAATGGCACTTATAGATTTTACTCTGTCTAACGCCAGACGATTTTACTCGTCAATGGGGAACCCCTCGGGGCTTAAAGGGTTAAGCTAACAGCATCCAAAAACTATGTCCCCGTCCAACCCTTTCAGCCCCGATAGTGCCAAATGGCACTTATAGATTTTACTCTGTCTAACGCCAGACGATTTTACTCGTCAATGGGGAACCCCTCGGGGCTTAAAGGGTTAAGCTAACAGCATCCAAAAACTATGTCCCCGTCCAACCCTTTCAGCCCCGATAGTGCCAAATGGCACTTATAGATTTTACTCTGTCTAACGCCAGACGATTTTACTCGTCAATGGGGAACCCCTCGGGGCTTAAAGGGTTAAGCTAACAGCATCCAAAAACTATGTCCCCGTCCAACCCTTTCAGCCCCGATAGTGCCAAATGGCACTTATAGATTTTACTCTGTCTAACGCCAGACGATTTTACTCGTCAATGGGGAACCCCTCGGGGCTTAAAGGGTTAAGCTAACAGCATCCAAAAACTATGTCCCCGTCCAACCCTTTCAGCCCCGATAGTGCCAAATGGCACTTATAGATTTTACTCTGTCTAACGCCAGACGATTTTACTCGTCAATGGGGAACCCCTCGGGGCTTAAAGGGTTAAGCTAACAGCATCCAAAAACTATGTCCCCGTCCAACCCTTTCAGCCCCGATAGTGCCAAATGGCACTTATAGATTTTACTCTGTCTAACGCCAGACGATTTTACTCGTCAATGGGGAACCCCTCGGGGCTTAAAGGGTTAAGCTAACAGCATCCAAAAACTATGTCCCCGTCCAACCCTTTCAGCCCCGATAGTGCCAAATGGCACTTATAGATTTTACTCTGTCTAACGCCAGACGATTTTACTCGTCAATGGGGAACCCCTCGGGGCTTAAAGGGTTAAGCTAACAGCATCCAAAAACTATGTCCCCGTCCAACCCTTTCAGCCCCGATAGTGCCAAATGGCACTTATAGATTTTACTCTGTCTAACGCCAGACGATTTTACTCGTCAATGGGGAACCCCTCGGGGCTTAAAGGGTTAAGCTAACAGCATCCAAAAACTATGTCCCCGTCCAACCCTTTCAGCCCCGATAGTGCCAAATGGCACTTATAGATTTTACTCTGTCTAACGCCAGACGATTTTACTCGTCAATGGGGAACCCCTCGGGGCTTAAAGGGTTAAGCTAACAGCATCCAAAAACTATGTCCCCGTCCAACCCTTTCAGCCCCGATAGTGCCAAATGGCACTTATAGATTTTACTCTGTCTAACGCCAGACGATTTTACTCGTCAATGGGGAACCCCTCGGGGCTTAAAGGGTTAAGCTAACAGCATCCAAAAACTATGTCCCCGTCCAACCCTTTCAGCCCCGATAGTGCCAAATGGCACTTATAGATTTTACTCTGTCTAACGCCAGACGATTTTACTCGTCAATGGGGAACCCCTCGGGGCTTAAAGGGTTAAGCTAACAGCATCCAAAAACTATGTCCCCGTCCAACCCTTTCAGCCCCGATAGTGCCAAATGGCACTTATAGATTTTACTCTGTCTAACGCCAGACGATTTTACTCGTCAATGGGGAACCCCTCGGGGCTTAAAGGGTTAAGCTAACAGCATCCAAAAACTATGTCCCCGTCCAACCCTTTCAGCCCCGATAGTGCCAAATGGCACTTATAGATTTTACTCTGTCTAACGCCAGACGATTTTACTCGTCAATGGGGAACCCCTCGGGGCTTAAAGGGTTAAGCTAACAGCATCCAAAAACTATGTCCCCGTCCAACCCTTTCAGCCCCGATAGTGCCAAATGGCACTTATAGATTTTACTCTGTCTAACGCCAGACGATTTTACTCGTCAATGGGGAACCCCTCGGGGCTTAAAGGGTTAAGCTAACAGCATCCAAAAACTATGTCCCCGTCCAACCCTTTCAGCCCCGATAGTGCCAAATGGCACTTATAGATTTTACTCTGTCTAACGCCAGACGATTTTACTCGTCAATGGGGAACCCCTCGGGGCTTAAAGGGTTAAGCTAACAGCATCCAAAAACTATGTCCCCGTCCAACCCTTTCAGCCCCGATAGTGCCAAATGGCACTTATAGATTTTACTCTGTCTAACGCCAGACGATTTTACTCGTCAATGGGGAACCCCTCGGGGCTTAAAGGGTTAAGCTAACAGCATCCAAAAACTATGTCCCCGTCCAACCCTTTCAGCCCCGATAGTGCCAAATGGCACTTATAGATTTTACTCTGTCTAACGCCAGACGATTTTACTCGTCAATGGGGAACCCCTCGGGGCTTAAAGGGTTAAGCTAACAGCATCCAAAAACTATGTCCCCGTCCAACCCTTTCAGCCCCGATAGTGCCAAATGGCACTTATAGATTTTACTCTGTCTAACGCCAGACGATTTTACTCGTCAATGGGGAACCCCTCGGGGCTTAAAGGGTTAAGCTAACAGCATCCAAAAACTATGTCCCCGTCCAACCCTTTCAGCCCCGATAGTGCCAAATGGCACTTATAGATTTTACTCTGTCTAACGCCAGACGATTTTACTCGTCAATGGGGAACCCCTCGGGGCTTAAAGGGTTAAGCTAACAGCATCCAAAAACTATGTCCCCGTCCAACCCTTTCAGCCCCGATAGTGCCAAATGGCACTTATAGATTTTACTCTGTCTAACGCCAGACGATTTTACTCGTCAATGGGGAACCCCTCGGGGCTTAAAGGGTTAAGCTAACAGCATCCAAAAACTATGTCCCCGTCCAACCCTTTCAGCCCCGATAGTGCCAAATGGCACTTATAGATTTTACTCTGTCTAACGCCAGACGATTTTACTCGTCAATGGGGAACCCCTCGGGGCTTAAAGGGTTAAGCTAACAGCATCCAAAAACTATGTCCCCGTCCAACCCTTTCAGCCCCGATAGTGCCAAATGGCACTTATAGATTTTACTCTGTCTAACGCCAGACGATTTTACTCGTCAATGGGGAACCCCTCGGGGCTTAAAGGGTTAAGCTAACAGCATCCAAAAACTATGTCCCCGTCCAACCCTTTCAGCCCCGATAGTGCCAAATGGCACTTATAGATTTTACTCTGTCTAACGCCAGACGATTTTACTCGTCAATGGGGAACCCCTCGGGGCTTAAAGGGTTAAGCTAACAGCATCCAAAAACTATGTCCCCGTCCAACCCTTTCAGCCCCGATAGTGCCAAATGGCACTTATAGATTTTACTCTGTCTAACGCCAGACGATTTTACTCGTCAATGGGGAACCCCTCGGGGCTTAAAGGGTTAAGCTAACAGCATCCAAAAACTATGTCCCCGTCCAACCCTTTCAGCCCCGATAGTGCCAAATGGCACTTATAGATTTTACTCTGTCTAACGCCAGACGATTTTACTCGTCAATGGGGAACCCCTCGGGGCTTAAAGGGTTAAGCTAACAGCATCCAAAAACTATGTCCCCGTCCAACCCTTTCAGCCCCGATAGTGCCAAATGGCACTTATAGATTTTACTCTGTCTAACGCCAGACGATTTTACTCGTCAATGGGGAACCCCTCGGGGCTTAAAGGGTTAAGCTAACAGCATCCAAAAACTATGTCCCCGTCCAACCCTTTCAGCCCCGATAGTGCCAAATGGCACTTATAGATTTTACTCTGTCTAACGCCAGACGATTTTACTCGTCAATGGGGAACCCCTCGGGGCTTAAAGGGTTAAGCTAACAGCATCCAAAAACTATGTCCCCGTCCAACCCTTTCAGCCCCGATAGTGCCAAATGGCACTTATAGATTTTACTCTGTCTAACGCCAGACGATTTTACTCGTCAATGGGGAACCCCTCGGGGCTTAAAGGGTTAAGCTAACAGCATCCAAAAACTATGTCCCCGTCCAACCCTTTCAGCCCCGATAGTGCCAAATGGCACTTATAGATTTTACTCTGTCTAACGCCAGACGATTTTACTCGTCAATGGGGAACCCCTCGGGGCTTAAAGGGTTAAGCTAACAGCATCCAAAAACTATGTCCCCGTCCAACCCTTTCAGCCCCGATAGTGCCAAATGGCACTTATAGATTTTACTCTGTCTAACGCCAGACGATTTTACTCGTCAATGGGGAACCCCTCGGGGCTTAAAGGGTTAAGCTAACAGCATCCAAAAACTATGTCCCCGTCCAACCCTTTCAGCCCCGATAGTGCCAAATGGCACTTATAGATTTTACTCTGTCTAACGCCAGACGATTTTACTCGTCAATGGGGAACCCCTCGGGGCTTAAAGGGTTAAGCTAACAGCATCCAAAAACTATGTCCCCGTCCAACCCTTTCAGCCCCGATAGTGCCAAATGGCACTTATAGATTTTACTCTGTCTAACGCCAGACGATTTTACTCGTCAATGGGGAACCCCTCGGGGCTTAAAGGGTTAAGCTAACAGCATCCAAAAACTATGTCCCCGTCCAACCCTTTCAGCCCCGATAGTGCCAAATGGCACTTATAGATTTTACTCTGTCTAACGCCAGACGATTTTACTCGTCAATGGGGAACCCCTCGGGGCTTAAAGGGTTAAGCTAACAGCATCCAAAAACTATGTCCCCGTCCAACCCTTTCAGCCCCGATAGTGCCAAATGGCACTTATAGATTTTACTCTGTCTAACGCCAGACGATTTTACTCGTCAATGGGGAACCCCTCGGGGCTTAAAGGGTTAAGCTAACAGCATCCAAAAACTATGTCCCCGTCCAACCCTTTCAGCCCCGATAGTGCCAAATGGCACTTATAGATTTTACTCTGTCTAACGCCAGACGATTTTACTCGTCAATGGGGAACCCCTCGGGGCTTAAAGGGTTAAGCTAACAGCATCCAAAAACTATGTCCCCGTCCAACCCTTTCAGCCCCGATAGTGCCAAATGGCACTTATAGATTTTACTCTGTCTAACGCCAGACGATTTTACTCGTCAATGGGGAACCCCTCGGGGCTTAAAGGGTTAAGCTAACAGCATCCAAAAACTATGTCCCCGTCCAACCCTTTCAGCCCCGATAGTGCCAAATGGCACTTATAGATTTTACTCTGTCTAACGCCAGACGATTTTACTCGTCAATGGGGAACCCCTCGGGGCTTAAAGGGTTAAGCTAACAGCATCCAAAAACTATGTCCCCGTCCAACCCTTTCAGCCCCGATAGTGCCAAATGGCACTTATAGATTTTACTCTGTCTAACGCCAGACGATTTTACTCGTCAATGGGGAACCCCTCGGGGCTTAAAGGGTTAAGCTAACAGCATCCAAAAACTATGTCCCCGTCCAACCCTTTCAGCCCCGATAGTGCCAAATGGCACTTATAGATTTTACTCTGTCTAACGCCAGACGATTTTACTCGTCAATGGGGAACCCCTCGGGGCTTAAAGGGTTAAGCTAACAGCATCCAAAAACTATGTCCCCGTCCAACCCTTTCAGCCCCGATAGTGCCAAATGGCACTTATAGATTTTACTCTGTCTAACGCCAGACGATTTTACTCGTCAATGGGGAACCCCTCGGGGCTTAAAGGGTTAAGCTAACAGCATCCAAAAACTATGTCCCCGTCCAACCCTTTCAGCCCCGATAGTGCCAAATGGCACTTATAGATTTTACTCTGTCTAACGCCAGACGATTTTACTCGTCAATGGGGAACCCCTCGGGGCTTAAAGGGTTAAGCTAACAGCATCCAAAAACTATGTCCCCGTCCAACCCTTTCAGCCCCGATAGTGCCAAATGGCACTTATAGATTTTACTCTGTCTAACGCCAGACGATTTTACTCGTCAATGGGGAACCCCTCGGGGCTTAAAGGGTTAAGCTAACAGCATCCAAAAACTATGTCCCCGTCCAACCCTTTCAGCCCCGATAGTGCCAAATGGCACTTATAGATTTTACTCTGTCTAACGCCAGACGATTTTACTCGTCAATGGGGAACCCCTCGGGGCTTAAAGGGTTAAGCTAACAGCATCCAAAAACTATGTCCCCGTCCAACCCTTTCAGCCCCGATAGTGCCAAATGGCACTTATAGATTTTACTCTGTCTAACGCCAGACGATTTTACTCGTCAATGGGGAACCCCTCGGGGCTTAAAGGGTTAAGCTAACAGCATCCAAAAACTATGTCCCCGTCCAACCCTTTCAGCCCCGATAGTGCCAAATGGCACTTATAGATTTTACTCTGTCTAACGCCAGACGATTTTACTCGTCAATGGGGAACCCCTCGGGGCTTAAAGGGTTAAGCTAACAGCATCCAAAAACTATGTCCCCGTCCAACCCTTTCAGCCCCGATAGTGCCAAATGGCACTTATAGATTTTACTCTGTCTAACGCCAGACGATTTTACTCGTCAATGGGGAACCCCTCGGGGCTTAAAGGGTTAAGCTAACAGCATCCAAAAACTATGTCCCCGTCCAACCCTTTCAGCCCCGATAGTGCCAAATGGCACTTATAGATTTTACTCTGTCTAACGCCAGACGATTTTACTCGTCAATGGGGAACCCCTCGGGGCTTAAAGGGTTAAGCTAACAGCATCCAAAAACTATGTCCCCGTCCAACCCTTTCAGCCCCGATAGTGCCAAATGGCACTTATAGATTTTACTCTGTCTAACGCCAGACGATTTTACTCGTCAATGGGGAACCCCTCGGGGCTTAAAGGGTTAAGCTAACAGCATCCAAAAACTATGTCCCCGTCCAACCCTTTCAGCCCCGATAGTGCCAAATGGCACTTATAGATTTTACTCTGTCTAACGCCAGACGATTTTACTCGTCAATGGGGAACCCCTCGGGGCTTAAAGGGTTAAGCTAACAGCATCCAAAAACTATGTCCCCGTCCAACCCTTTCAGCCCCGATAGTGCCAAATGGCACTTATAGATTTTACTCTGTCTAACGCCAGACGATTTTACTCGTCAATGGGGAACCCCTCGGGGCTTAAAGGGTTAAGCTAACAGCATCCAAAAACTATGTCCCCGTCCAACCCTTTCAGCCCCGATAGTGCCAAATGGCACTTATAGATTTTACTCTGTCTAACGCCAGACGATTTTACTCGTCAATGGGGAACCCCTCGGGGCTTAAAGGGTTAAGCTAACAGCATCCAAAAACTATGTCCCCGTCCAACCCTTTCAGCCCCGATAGTGCCAAATGGCACTTATAGATTTTACTCTGTCTAACGCCAGACGATTTTACTCGTCAATGGGGAACCCCTCGGGGCTTAAA
>NW_027180046.1:0-5000 GCF_036669925.1 Montipora capricornis | reverse complement strand
AGATTTTACTCTGTCTAACGCCAGAGACGATTTTACTCAGTCAATGGTGGAACCCCTCGGTCTTAAAGGTTAAGCTAACAGCAGCCAAAAACTATGTCCCCGTCCAACCCTTTCAGCCCCGATTAGTTCCAAATGGCACTTATAGATTTTACTCTGTCTACCGCCAGACGATTTTAACTCGTACCAATGGGGAACCCCATCGGGGCTTAAAGGGTTAAGCTAACAGCATCCAAAAACTAATGTCCCCGTCCACCCTTTGCCAGCCCCGATAGTGCCAAATGGCACTTATAGATTTTACTCTGTCTAACGCTCCAGACGATTTTTACTCGTCAATGGGGAACCCCTCGCGGCTTAGACGGTTAAGCTAACCAGCATCCAAAAACGAATGTCCCCGCTCCCCACCCTTTCAGCCCCGATAGTGCCAAAATGGCACTTAATAGATTTTATACTCCTGTCTAAAATCTAACGCCAGAACGATTTTTACTCGTCAATGGGGAACCCCTCGTGCTTAAAGGGTTAAGCTAACAGTCATCCAAAAACTGATGTCCCCGTCCAACCCTTTCAGCCCCGATAGTGGCCAAATGGCATTTTCTTATAGATTTTACTCTGTCTAAGCGCCAGAACGATTTTACTCTGTCAATGTGTTTAACCCCTCGGTGCTTAAAAGGGTTAAGCTAACAGCATCCAAATCTACTAAATGTCCACACCGTCACAAACGTCTCAGCCCCGAATAGTGCCAAATGGGCACTTGATAGATTTTACTCTTTCTAACGCCATAACGATTTATACTCGTCAATGGGGAACCCCTCGCGGGGCTTAAAGTGGTGTAAGCTAACAGCATCCGAAAACCCCGATGTCCCCGTCCAACCGCTTTCGAGCTCCAGGATAGGTGCCAAATGGGCACTTATAGATTTTTCTCCGTGTCTAACGCCAGCAACGATTTTACCTACGTCAATGGGAACGAACCCCGGGGTGTCGAGGGCTTAAAGGGTTAAGCTAACAGCATCCAAAAACTATTGTCCCCCGTCCAACCCTTTTCAGCCCCGAATAGTTGCCAAATGGCACTTATAGATTTTACTCTGTCTAACGCCAGACGATTTTACCATCGTCAATGGTACAATCCCCTCCGGGGCTTAAAGGGTTAAGCTAACAGTATACAGTCTCAAAAACGTAATGTCCCCGATCCAACCCTTTTCAGCCGCCGATATTTGTACCTAAATGGCACTTATAGATTTTACTCTGTCTAATCGCCAGACGATTTTACTCGTCCAATGGGGAACACCCCCTCTGGGCCTTAAACGGGTTAAGCTAACAGCATCCAAAAACTATGGTCCCACGTACCAAACCCTTTCAGCCCGATAGTGCACAACTTGCACTCTATCAGATTTTACTCTGTCTAACGCTCAGCCACCGCATTTTACTCGTCCATGGGGACAATCCCCCTCGGGTCTTAAAGGGTTAAGCACTAACCTAGCAAATCCAAAAACCTATGTCCTCCGTCCATGTCCCCTTTCAGCCCCGATAGTTGCCAAATGGCACATTATTAGATTTTCCCTCTGTCTAACGCCAGAAAATAAACACGATTTTACTCGTCAATGGGACAACCCCTCGGGGCTTAAAGGGTTAAGGCTAACAGACATCCAATAAACTATGTCCCGACTCCAACCCTTTCAGCCCCGATAAGTGCCAAATGGGCACTTATAGATTTTTACTTCTCGTCTAACGCCAGAAGAACGATTTTACTCTGTCAATGTAACCCTCTGCCACGTGGCTTTAAGGGTTAAGCTAACAGCATCCAAAAATACTATGTCCCCTGTCCAAAACCCCTTTCAGCCCCGATAGTGCCAAATGGCACCTTATATGAGCACACTTTGACCTACTTCTGGTTTCTAACCATTAATCGCCAGACGCATTTTACTCGTCAATGGGGAACCGCCTCGGGTCTTAAAAGGGTTAAGCTAACAGCAATCCAATAAACTATGATCCCCGTCCAACACCTTTCAGCACACCGACAGTGCCCTAAAAAATGGCACTTAGTAGATTTTACTCGGTCTAACGCCAGAACGAGTTTACTCGTCAATGGGGAACCCCCGTCGGGGCTTAAAGGGTTAGCGTAACACGCATACCAAAAATCTATGGTTCCCCGGTCCCAACTCACTTTCAGCCCCGATAGTGCCAAATGGCACTTATAGATTTTACTCTGTCTAACGCCATACGATTTTACTCGTCAATGGGGAACCCCTCGGGGCTTAAAGGGTTAAGCTAACAGCATCCAAAAACTATGTCCCCGTCCAACCCTTTCAGCCCCGATAGTGCCAAATGGCACTTATAGATTTTACTCTTGTCTAACGCCAGAAGAACGATTTTACTCGTCAATGGGGAACCCCTCGGGGCTTAAAGGGTTAAGCTAACAGCATCCAAAAACTATGTCCCCGTCCAACCCTTTCAGCCCCGATAGTGCCAAGGGGCACGGATAGATTTTGAACGTTCTAACGCCAGACGATTTTTCTCGTCAATGGGGAACCCCTCGGGGCTTAGAGGGTTAAGCTAACAGCATCCAACACCTATGTCCCCGTCCACACCCTTCAGCCCCGATAGTGCCAAATGGCACTTATAGATTTTACTCTGTCTAACGCCAGACGATTTTACTCGTCAATGGGGAACCCCTCGGGGCTTAAAGGGTTAAGCTAACAGCATCCAAAAACTATGTCCCCGTCCAACCCTTTCAGCCCCGATAGTGCCCAATGGCACTTATAGATTTTACTCTGTCTAACGCCAGACGATTTTACTCGTCAATGGGGAACCCCTCGGGGCTTAAAGGGTTAAGCTAACAGCATCCAAAAACTATGTCCCCGTCCAACCCTTTCAGCCCCGATAGTGCCAAATGGCACTTATAGATTTTACTCTGTCTAACGCCAGACGATTTTACTCGTCAATGGGGAACCCCTCGGGGCTTAAAGGGTTAAGCTAACAGCATCCAAAAACTATGTCCCCGTCCAACCCTTTCAGCCCCGATAGTGCCAAATGGCACTTATAGATTTTACTCTGTCTAACGCCAGACGATTTTACTCGTCAATGGGGAACCCCTCGGGGCTTAAAGGGTTAAGCTAACAGCATCCAAAAACTATGTCCCCGTCCAACCCTTTCAGCCCCGATAGTGCCAAATGGCACTTATAGATTTTACTCTGTCTAACGCCAGACGATTTTACTCGTCAATGGGGAACCCCTCGGGGCTTAAAGGGTTAAGCTAACAGCATCCAAAAACTATGTCCCCGTCCAACCCTTTCAGCCCCGATAGTGCCAAATGGCACTTATAGATTTTACTCTGTCTAACGCCAGACGATTTTACTCGTCAATGGGGAACCCCTCGGGGCTTAAAGGGTTAAGCTAACAGCATCCAAAAACTATGTCCCCGGTCCAACCCTTTCAGCCCCGATAGTGCCAAATGGCACTTATAGATTTTACTCTGTCTAACGCCAGACGATTTTACTCGTCAATGGGGAACCCCTCGGGGCTTAAAGGGTTAAGCTAACAGCATCCAAAACTATGTCCCCGTCCAACCCTTTCAGCCCCGATAGTGCCAAATGGCACTTATAGATTTTACTCTGTCTAACGCCAGACGATTTTACTCGTCAATGGGGAACCCCTCGGGGCTTAAAGGGTTAAGCTAACAGCATCCAAAAACTATGTCCCCGTCCAACCCTTTCAGCCCCGATAGTGCCAAATGGCACTTATAGATTTTACTCTGTCTAACGCCAGACGATTTTACTCGTCAATGGGGAACCCCTCGGGGCTTAAAGGGTTAAGCTAACAGCATCCAAAACCTATGTCCCCGTCCAACCCTTTCAGCCCCGATAGTGCCAAATGGCACTTATAGATTTTACTCTGTCTAACGCCAGACGATTTTACTCGTCAAGGGGGAACCCCTCGGGGCTTAAAGGGTTAAGCTAACAGCATCCAAAAACTATGTCCCCGTCCAACCCTTTCAGCCCCGATAGTGCCAAATGGCACTTATAGATTTTACTCTGTCTAACGCCAGACGATTTTACTCGTCAATGGGGAACCCCTCGGGGCTTAAAGGGTTAAGCTAACAGCATCCAAAAACTATGTCCCCGTCCAACCCTTTCAGCCCCGATAGTGCCAAATGGCACTTATAGATTTTACTCTGTCTAACGCCAGACGATTTTACTCGTCAATGGGGAACCCCTCGGGGCTTAAAGGGTTAAGCTAACAGCATCCAAAAACTATGTCCCCGTCCAACCCTTTCAGCCCCGATAGTGCCAAATGGCACTTATAGTTTTTACTCTGTCTAACGCCAGACGATTTTACTCGTCAATGGGGAACCCCTCGGGGCTTAAAGGGTTAAGCTAACAGCATCCAAAAACTATGTCCCCGTCCAACCCTTTCAGCCCCGATAGTGCCAAATGGCACTTATAGATTTTACTCTGTCTAACGCCAGACGATTTTACTCGTCAATGGGAAACCCCTCGGGGCTTAAAGGGTTAAGCTAACAGCATCCAAAAACTATGTCCCCGTCCAACCCTTTCAGCCCCGATAGTGCCAAATGGCACTTATAGATTTTACTCTGTCTAACGCCAGACGATTTTACTCGTCAATGGGGAACCCCTCGGGGCTTAAAGGGTTAAGCTAACAGCATCCAAAAACTATGTCCCCGTCCAACCCTTTCAGCCCCGATAGTGCCAAATGGCACTTATAGATTTTACTCTGTCTAACGCCATACTCGATTACTCGTCAATGGGGAACCCCTCGGGCTTAAAGGGTTAAGCTAACAGCATCCAAAAACTATGTCCCCGTCCAACCCTTTCAGCCCCGATAGTGCCAAATGGCACTTAGAGATTTTACTCTGTCTAACGCCAGACGATTTTACTCGTCAATGGGAAACCCCTCGGGGCTTAAAGGGTTAAGCTAACAGCATCCAAAAACTATGTCCCCGTCCAACCCTTTCAGCCCCGATAGTGCCAAATGGCACTTATAGATTT
>NW_027180045.1:32500-33734 GCF_036669925.1 Montipora capricornis | reverse complement strand
AATTGTGACCGTGTAAATATTTTATCCAGGAAATTTGACTAAACTTGGTGGTACTGAAAAATTTAGTCTTTATGCACTTTGTCATCGGCTTCCCCGAAGGGGGTACCCGGGCTGAAGTGGGGAATACGGGGACTTTATGGGGACTTTGCGACAAATTTTTGACCTTGTGGTGGGGGAATGTGGGGACTTCGCTTTCTGTTCAACTGAGAGGAGATTGGGTGAACGAGCGATTGTTCACACCGATCGATGGCAAGATTGGCGGAGGAGAAGAAGAAGGTAGGTTTTAAATCCACTGTTTTTTTTGTCTATTAAAGAGACCATCCGTCAAAAGTTTGTACGTATTTGTAGGCATAAGGAGCTTTAAAATTCCCCTGTGTATATATTATTGTTTATAGAGGTCACCGTTAAAAGTCAACAGGTCGTCTTTTGTTAGTGATACAATAGGAGCGGTTATCGCTTTAATACCGCTTTAATCAACTTGGATCGTCTTTCTCAATTGTTCTGTTTTTCAAAGGACAACAGTTTTGGAGCTGTATCTACCAAAAGGCCCTTTGAGTTGTGTTAAGGGTGTATGTTGTTGTTCTGTGATATAGAGTTTGAATGCTGGGTGCTTGAGGACTTTGCAACAAAAAAATACCCCACGGGTGTGGAAATACAAGAAATTTGAAACGCACAATTAGCAAAGTCCCCACATCAGCCCGGGTTCCCCCCCCCCCCACCCTCGGGAAAGCCGATGACAAGTGCATTATTATAACTGTTGACAACCACGAAATGGTGAAATGGCTCAAATCGCATCGGATCTGGAAAATTACCACACAGGAAGGAAGCTATCCACGATGGCAACAAGGTCAGGCTGTTTAATTGAGACTTTTTCATATAATTATCTTCTTAAGCTCTTTATCGGGATTCCCATACAAATCCTTATTTTTGCCGGCCACGCTCACACTGAGCTTGGGGCGCCTGTGATGACACAACTTGCTTTTCGCAGATAAAAAATTGAAATCCTGAGAAAGTATCGTAAACACAGAACTAGACAATGTTTGTGACTGGCTGTTAGCAAACAAATCTCAATATTGATAAATCTAATTTCGTAATATTTCATCCTTACCAACGAAAGACTAAAATCGATATTCACCTCAAGTATTTGACAATGAGAACAAATGATGAGAAACTTGAACGTAACTCTTTTGTCAAGTATCTTGGTGTAATGATTGAGATAATCTTTCCTGGAATT
>NW_027180045.1:25000-30000 GCF_036669925.1 Montipora capricornis | reverse complement strand
ATTTTGTCTTCGAGTGCTGATAGTATCTCTCACGAGTGAGCGTAGCAGCGATAAAATTAGAATCCCCAAGCGGCCATGTAATGTGCTGTTTATTATATAGATATTGATGAAATGTGCAGATTAAAAACAACTTGTTTTATTTGTGTTCGAATTGGCGCCGGTAAAAGTGGTCACCGACAACACCGAAACCGGGTAATGAAAGTTATAAATCATGACAACGTCAAATTGTGAAATAAAAATGTAAATTTAGTAGAGAAGAATTATCTTTCATCACAAAATGGGTTTATCAACTGACGTATTGACTTGATGTGGTAAATTCACCAACGTAAAAAAAATTGGAGAGGTGACATTTCGAGCGGTCGTCCTTCGCTCCCTCTAAGGGCCAACGCTCACAAAGGCGAGGCTAACGCTCGAAATGCCAGCTTTCAAATTGCTTTTCGGGGAGTGACCAATTTACGATATCGACACAGTTGATAAACCCATTTCTGTGTGGACACAACTGTGCCAAGTAAAACGAATTTTCCGTTTCTAAGTAAATCATTTTGATCATGTCCAAACGTTTTACTCAACAAAACTGTCTGCTGTGGTGAAGTGAAAGGTTGTACACGGTTCGTTTAATAAAGATATATACTTTTGAAATTTCCATTCAAAATGAAACAAGAACGACAGTTAAAAAAAATCTATTTGTCTTTTCCTATGTTTCCTTTTTTGACAAAAGACGACAACGTTAGTGCCCAGCTCATTCGGTTTTTGTCTTTTCCTGTTCCCGATTTCTTGGTAAAAAATTATACAACGATGTTCAGCTCACACTGTATTCCACTTGTACTGAAACGGAACAAAGACAAACGGAAGCGCTTAATTTTGCTGTGGTTTGCCCCAAAACACGCGGAAATATCTACTATGCACGCGAAAATGAAACGGCAAAAAACCGGATTTATTTTTTTTCGGGACGTTTTCTGGATTCAACAGAGAACAAGTATTATTTTTATGGTATTTTTCTGATAAAAGAAAAACTCTTCTTCAAGACAACAAGGAAATGTTTGACCCGCAGGCATGCGTGATAAAATACTTATTGTGCGCAGATGACGAGCGATAATCGACGTGTTCCTTGTTTTGTGGTTTCAGACTCATACGATAAGGTGATTAGAAAAAAAGGGAATGTTTGCTCTAGAAGAGATTTGAGGACGCTTGTCCTGTAATTTTTCATTGGTGACTCGACGATACTAAAACGAAATCCGAGTGCAGGACTGGCGAACGAACGTTTTTCCAATTACTGGCAAAAATTTTTAAATTTTCTGCGGTTGGTACAGGCTCGGAAAAAATCGTTTCGTTTCGTCGTTGTTCTGCCCTTGCGCCGCGCAAGCTAGCATGGCAGCCGAGTTGTTTCCCCACTAAAATGCTCCCCCTTAATGCTCCAGTTCGGCCACTAAAATGCTCGTTCTCCCCCAAAAAAGTCACTAAAATGCTCGGATAATGCTCATTATACGAACGGTTTTTTAAACTCGTGGATACGCGAAGCGTAGAAACGGGTTTCTTGCGGGGACTCCGATATGCAAATGTGTCACTCACTCACTCAGGTGTAGACACCGTTCGTAATTAGTCGGCCCGAACGAGACTGCCCGAACCCGAGGCCATGTTGGAATAGTAACCGCGCAGTCCGAGCCCATCGCCATATTGAAATAGCAACCGCGCAATCAGCGTGAGTGCATGCATCGTGGCAGCCCGCATTGATTGTGCATTGCATTCGGGTGATTTTGTAGCTTTTAGATGACCATTAATTCCAAGGGTGTCCCTAAATTGAAGTGGAGTTGACTTTAGTACTATGGTCAACTTGAAGACTGAATTTCAGGAGCCTTTGACTCGTCCAGGCGTTAAACATGACGAGGAGATGAGCGTTTGCTCTTCGACCCCTCAAGCTCACGGGGGGTATATAAATTCCAGCTTGCTGGAGAGTGACCCGAAAATGAGTAAATCTCATGCTAATGTGCTAAGCTTTGATGAGAATGTGTCTTATTTGTCGGCCATGACGAACTTATATGAGCGAAACAAACACTTCTTAATGAGCGAAACGGCCACTGAAAACAGGACAAACATGGGCAGAATTGACGAGATCACGCGACACCAAAGAACTTATGTGGCCACCCAGGACAACAAATATTTCTCTAAAGACCTGTGTACTGATTCAAGCTTAAATACTGGTAGGAATGGAGATGAAGAAGTATCCAAACGGTCAAGAAGTAAGTCAAAGTTTACTTGTAAATATGCCTGCCGTGACAGAGAACCATCGAGATTGCAATTTAAGAAAATCATTAAAATGTTCAAAAAAAGTAAGTCAAGTATAAAGCGTATTAAGCGTTATATTATGTACAATACACCACATTCGTCTGGGTTTAAAAGCTTTCTATCCATTGATTTCCGAATTTACCTTGTCACTAGATTGTGTAGAAGTAGACCTGTTGGAAAGAATACTTCTTCAGCTTGCCGTTGTATGACTCATGATATTTATATCAAAACAAGAACTAATACTAGTAAGCATAAACATACAGATGTATTGCTTTATGTTAATGATGGTTGTGGCTCGAATAACTGTTATTCAATAAAGTGTAATAAACAACAAGAAAAGTATTGTTTCAAGGGCAAAGATATGTACTTCAGGTGACATTGAGTTGAACCCAGGTCCTGTTAATGGTTATTTGTTGTTGCAATCTAGATTAGCTCAACGTGGCTTGTCAATATTAGATGTTGGTGGTGCAGGTGATTGTTTTTTTAGAGCAGTATCTCATCAACTGTATGGTGAACCTAGCTATCATATGAACATTCGTAGTGTTGGTGTTCAATATATGAGAGCTAACCCAGACAGATTCATTGAAAGTATTACAGGGGATTCATGGGCAAGGTATTTAGCTAATATGTCACAACAGGGTACATGGGCTGAAGCATTTGTAATACAAGCAGTTGCCGATGCATTCCATTTGACAATCAATATAATAGAATCTAACCAAGGGTTTTCACCACATACTGCTATTAGTCCAGTCGCTATACCAGGACATGAACCTACTGTTATTGGACACATGGATGAGATACACTATGTATCAACCATCCCCTATAATGACGAATGTCCACAGGTAATTGGAAATGAAACAGTAGCAGTGGTAAATACTTTATCTAAAGAAGACAGAAGAGCTCGCAAGAGAGAATGGATCAGAAGAAAGAGAGCAAATAAAGAGTCCAAAGATAAAGAGAATAAAGCTAAACAGGATAAAAGGTCAGCATGGATTGAAAAAACAAGAGAATCTCAAAGACAGGCATTTAAGAAACGAAAAGAATCAAATCCCACTCACATAAGAAATCTGAATAGGAAGGCATTTAAGAAACAAAAAGAATCAAATCTCAACCATGTGAGGGATCTGAATAGGAAGGCATTTTTGAAAAGAAAAGAAAACAACCTCGAGCATGTCAGAGAGCTAAACAAAAGTGCACAAAATAGAAAGAGATTTCATAGTACACAGCTACACACAAATCACCACGAGCTATTACAGCCAGCTAGGAAAAAACAAAATTGTACCATGGCAAATGGAAAACATGAAATGAATATGGCAAAGGTGATTCAGTCTTTTCATGATAGCATTAAGTGTGGCCCTGAATAGATATGTACCTGCTGTGATCAGCTGTGGTATCGATCATCAGTTACAAAGTGTGATGCTAATAAATACACGAAGTGCACAAAACATCTACTTGATGTATGTATAACTGGTAAAACTGGTGTAGACTAAGGCTAACAAAATGACTTTTCCTGTGAAACCAGAATGCTTAAACTTGACACCTTTAGAAGAAAGATTAATATCCCCACGTATCCCATTCATGCAAATACGTGAACTCCCTAGAGGTGGACAATTATCTATTCATGGCAATGTTGTTAATGTACCAGCTGATGTGAATTCAGTCGTAAACACTCTACCAAGACCTATAAATGAATCACACACCATTCCTATCAAATTGAAAAGAAAATTAAGTTACAAGCACCATTATCAGTTTCAGAGTGTTAGACCAAGAAAAGTGCTGGAAGCAGCAAAACACCTCGTTGAAACAAGTGAACTGTTTCAAAAAGAGCATATAGAGGTCCAAGATAACTGGCTCAACACTGTCAATAGCACATCTTTAAGTGAACGTGATGATTGGGAACAGTTTGTAAATTCCAGTACTAGTACTAATCAAACAAGTGAAACAGATGTACTTCATTCCAGTGATGAACCTACAGAACCTGATAATAACACTAAGCAATTAACCAGTGAACCTATTATGGATTCTAAAAACAATATTGATGATGACGATGCATGGAGCGAAGTAGAGGACCGCCCATCAGGTGTTACAGACACTTTATTACAAGAACCAGATATGACTGAAAGTGTTGAAAAGATCATTAGTTTTGCACCAGGTGAAGGAAACAGACCTTTAGGTATATTTATGGACAAAGAATCTGAATTCCTATCATTTCCTACAATTTACTGTGGACAAACCAGAGCTGACAACAAGGAAATTACAGTACAGTGTGCAAATGGGAACTGAGAAGTCAAGATAGAAGAGTTGCCCAATCAGTACCTAATATCTTTTACAAATTAAAGAAATTGCAAATTAAGCAAATTCAAAATAGTGCAAGTATCTCTTTAAGAAAGTGCAAAACCAAGGGCAAGAAATATACTGCTGGTGATCTAAAATCAGATGATTATGTAAATAAACTAATTCAAGTTGACGAAGGGTTTAGAGTATTAAAGAATCTCAGAGGATCACCACCATACTTTGAAAGATGCAAGAAAGACTTGTTTGCTATGATTCGTCAGTTGGGTAATCCTACATGGTTTTCGTCATTCTCAGCTGCAGAAACAAGGTGGGGACATCTGTTGAAAACTTTGGGTAGACTTATAGACAAGAAAGACTATACTGATGATGAAATTGAGAATATGACATGGTCACAAAAGTCAGACCTTATTCAGAAGGACCCT
>NW_027180045.1:17500-20000 GCF_036669925.1 Montipora capricornis | reverse complement strand
GAACAGCTGCTGCTCCAACAAAACATTTCTATTGTATATAATGACAAGAATGTTATTACCGAAATGCAAAATTTAAGCTAGGTTTAAGTAAGGCTTTTTTTTCTCTAAGTTTTTCAGGTTGAGTTCAGTTTTTCACGTTGAATTGAGCTTAGATTAAAGTTGTGTTCTCTATACTTGTCTTGTTTGTTACTTACATTGATCTGAACTTTAGGTGAGATGTGAAATGCACATAAACGTGGAAAGAAATTCTCAAATACTTGACATTGTAGAACAGCTGCTGCTCCAACAAAACATTTTTATTGTATATAATGACAAGAATGTTATTACCAAAATGCAAAATTTAAGCTAAGTTTAACTTAGGCTTTTTTTTCTCAAGTTTTTCAGGTTGAGTTAAGTTTTTCACCTTGAATTGAGTTTAGATTAAAGTTGTGTTCGCTATACCACACCGTGTTCACCTGCCACTTTGCCAAGCTAGCTTTTCTGGACATATGTCTTTGTAATATGTACAAAGCCTACACCAAATGAGATGAGAGCGACTGCACGCTATGAACCCAGCTTGTTTTAATAGCCTTTAAAATTGACCAATAATTGCAAGTTCACCAACATGTTACATCTCTAGATTACTTAATCCACGAGTTTGGCCATGGGTTCCCTTTGATTAATTAACATGAGGAGCTTAACTTGGGTCAGGAATGTGGGTCCCCGCTGTTTAGGTAAAAAAAAATTACCAAAATCTCAGTGGGAGTTGTAACAAGACTCACACTAAAAAGGCAGAGCGAGAGACAAAGGGAGAGAGAGGTGTTAATCTCGACACATTTGTTGGGCCGACGTCGTCATAAAGTTTTAATGACGACAAATAACTCAAATTACTTTAAATTAATTTTGAGTGATGTGTCAAAATAGTCCAGAGGCACAGTAAATCAATCTGAAATATTTTCTAAAACACGGTTTACAACGGCCTTCATCATGCAATTAAAAAATGGAAAATTATTTCTTTATTCTCTTTATTTCAAATTAATTTAAACACAGGCAAATTATATCTTAACTTTCAGGCTACCGAGATGCAACTTGTTTTGCCTGGCATACACTTTTCTCAACAGCAACGGTGAATTGGTTCTTTTCTGATTTTAAAGCAATCCATTTTTAAGTTTTATACTTATGGAACTCGATAACTGAGGAATAAAACTCAACAGCTATTACACCTTCGTACATAATTCTCCGGTTAAACATGAAACGTGAGTGATGTATTGGTGTATTTGTTAATTTAAACACAGGCAAATTATTTTGTCAGTTAACTTTCAGGCTACCGAGATGCAACTTGTTTTGCCTGGCATACAGTTTTCTCAACAGCAACGGTGAATTGGTTCTTTTCTGATTTTAAAGCAATCCATTTTTAAGTTTTATACTTATGGAAGTCGATAACTGAGGAATAAAACTCAACAGCTATTACACCTTCGTACATAATTCTCCGGTTAAACATGAAACGTTAGTGATGTATTGGTGCATTTGTTAATTTAAACACAGGCAAATTATTTCTTAACTTTCAGGCTACCGAGATATAACTTGTTTTGCCTGGCATACACTTTTCTCAACAGCAACGGTGAATTGGTTCTTTTCTGATTTTAAAGCAATCCATTTTTAAGTTTTATACTTATGGAACTCGATAACTGAGGAATAAAACTCAACAGCTATTACACCTTCGTACATAATTCTCCGGTTAAACATGAAACGTTAGTGATGTATTGGTGTATTTGTTAATTTAAACACAGGCAAATTATTTTGTCAGTTAACTTTCAGGCTACCGAGATGCAACTTGTTTTGCCTGGCATACACTTTTCTCAACAGCAACGGTGAATTGGTTCTTTTCTGATTTTAAAGCAATCCATTTTTACGTTTTATACTTATGGAAGTCGATAACTGAGGAATAAAACTCAACAGCTATTACACCTTCGTACATAATTCTCCGGTTAAACATGAAACGTTAGTGATGTATTGGTGTATTTGTTAATTTAAACACAGACAAATTATTTTGTCAGTTAACTTTCAGGCTACCGAGATGCAACTTGTCTTTGCCTGGCATACACTTTTCTCAACAGCAACGGTGAATTGGTTCTTTTCTGATTTTAAAGCAATCCATTTTTAAGTTTTATACTTATGGAACTCGATAACTGAGGAATAAAACTCAACAGCTATTATACCTTCGAACATCTGCTTCCCTAATTCTCCCGTTAAACATGAAACGTTAGTGATTGGTGGATTGGTGTATTTGTTAATTTAAACACAGGCAAATTATTTCTTAACTTTCAGGCTACCGAGATATAACTTGTTTTGCCTGGCATACACTTTTCTCAACAGCAACGGTGAATTGGTCCTTTTCTGATTTTAAAGCAAACCATTTTTAAGTTTTATACTCATGGAACTCGATAACTGAGGAATAAAACTCAACAGCTATTACATCTTCGAACATAATTCTCCGGTTAAACATGAAACGTTAGTGATG
>NW_027180045.1:7500-12500 GCF_036669925.1 Montipora capricornis | reverse complement strand
TTTCTCAGGATGCAAGAGGATGATGTACATCTTAGGCACAAAGATGCAGACAAGCAGACCAGTTGCCGAAATGATTGAAGACGAGCCAGACACCACAACAGTGTGTTTCCCGCGAATCGTCAAAGCAACTGGATAAAATGTCAGCCACGATATGACCAGCAAATAGAGCGCAAACGCAATGAATTTGCCTTCGTTGAAATTGTGTGGAAGTTTCCTGGATTTGAACGCAAAGTAAACGCAGACGAACGACATGGTGACCAAAATTGCAACAAGCAGATAACGGCAGAAGCTTCCCGCAAGCGTAGACGTGATCTTACATCCGAGAAAGTAAGATGTTCTCACGGATTTGTCTATTTCTGGGTGCGGAGGATCCAAAAGAAACCAGATAATCAGAACAAAAACATCCAAGCCCAAAATACCGACAATGATAAGAATATGTTTGTGCTTCTCTATGAAACCGGCTTTGGTGAGTGCAGATCGCGGAACGCGATGCTCAAACAAATGCACAACACGCTTTGTCTTGACCCCAAGGACAACGACAGCAATGGTGTAAAAGATGTAACGCCACGCTTCTGATACTGGGCAGATGATAGCGTTGGGTTCTGCTAAGTTTATCAGGGCCCACAGATAGGTCATGGCAATGCTAAAGAGAAATAGGTAACTGAGTTCTCGATTGGAGGCTTTCACAATTGGTGTGTTGTTTTTCCATATGAACACACCACCAACAAGTACTGTAACGAGCACACCCAAGCAGGCAATGAAGGTAATAATTATCCCTACGGGGTCGTCCCAGTGAATGCGCTCCAGGGGTACTGGGAGGCATTTTGTGCGTTCCTCGTTTGAGATGTGATCCAAGGGACATTTAGTGCAATTCATGGCCCCATAGACGCTCGAAACTGTGTCCTGAGAACATTTGATGCATTGCCAACAACAGTTTATCTCTTCTGTCTGTCGGTATCCCGGCTTACACGTCTCACTGCAAACCGATCGCGGGATTCTACCCGTTACCCCGTCGTTCCAAACAATGGCACTTGAGTTGAAGTTGAGCCTCTGTGCTTCCCAATTCCCTACCGTCTCTACGCGGCCTCCGGTGTCTTTATCCACTCGGTAGTTTATGATACTATAAGTAGCTAGGGAGTCGCCGTTTTTATCAAAAAAGACGTTCGACGTTTCAGTCGTGAAGTTGACTTTCTTCAAATATTCAAAGACATCTTTAGGCTCAACGTAAGGTCTCGTTCGCGGGCAATGGCTCATTGCAGGGGATTTACATTTGAAAATGGCGTCTAACGCATGTGCGATTGCGTACACAGCGTTGATAACATAGGTAGTTTTACTGTCATACAGGCTCTTATCAAAAATGTCCTCCGTGACTCTCAGGCTGTCGGAGCAACGCTTCTTGCTACCGGAGGGAGTAACATTGAAACTGCAATTATATTGGTTTTGCCAAAATGCCCTCCACCAAGGGTTAGACCTGTAGAGGGATGTGCGTGACAACAGATATTGCTTATATGAAGGGACTGTAAGTTCAGTAAAAACAACCCCCAACATTCCCTTGAGGACTGGCTGAAGCTTTTTCTCGTGGATAACAGCCTCGTTATTTCCCCAGGCTTGACTAGCAATCCATATTTTTCCTTTCAGGCCCTGTTTTAAAGCTTCTCTTAGCACACTGAGGGCTAAGGTGCGATCACAATACAAGACAATCACGCCCACATTTTCCAATAGTTTAAGCTCCTTGATAATCTTTCGAATTTTGGCCGTTTTCTCGTCATTCATGGGGAAGAAATTGTCGTAAGCGATGCAGGTTCTTTCGAGTTTGGAATGTTTGCGGAAGAATTCTATCCCCGATCTACCGTAGGCATCGTCAGCGGCGATGGCAGCCACGTAAGTCCAATTGAAATATCGGGCAATATCCGACATCACTTTGGATTGAAAGCGATCCGGGGGCACGGTGCGAAAAAACGATGGATATGCACTGCTACTGAGTTCGTCGCTTGTAGCGGCATAGCTGATAAGTGGTATATCCTCAACTTCTAACAAATTGGACACCAGAATCGATGATCTCGACGTTCCAGTTCCTACAACCGCGACGACCGGGGCCAGCTGACCCGAAGGCAAAATGCTACAAGTCTCGTTTAGTTGTGGACTGCTGAATGCAAATTTGTGAACATTTACGTAATCCAAAGTGGAGTTCATAGCGCGACGATTTATGAGGTTTGTATCCGAAATATCATATCCGAGCGTAACGTTAGGCAAAAGGGTTGTGTCGTTGTTGATTTGTTCAATCGCAAAGATCATAGCTTCAGCCAAAGACATATATTTCGATCTAAATTCTCCACGTACGTGAACGGGAAACAGTCCGCCAATGACAACTTCTCCAGACTTGCTAATTTTCAGTCCTGGGACAGTGTCGCTTGTTAATGCTACCTGTTGCCAAACAAGACTCAAAATCATTGGCAGCAAAACTCCGGAGTAGAATTTATCCAAACCACGATATATCAACATCATCAGCGTTAGAAGTTGCGTTAACACCACTATTAAGTTTTGAAACCCCTTGTGGACAGCTTGGCTAATTTTCTCCCTGTAAGATTATGGCTTGATGCCTACAAAATGAAAGCACAGCACTTATTTACCAGAGGCTGGTTACTTTTTTGTTTCCTTCTCGAAAGTGAAATTGCTTGCGGAAGTTTTGAACTTTTTGTCGTGCATGTACACACCAGACGTCAATCAAAATGAATCGGCTTAATGATTCTGTGCATCGGGCATAATCCGAAACTTCGGAACTGCTGTCAAGAGATTTCTCACAAGGACTCCAGCGTAAATAACCAGAAGGACATGATCTTTAAGCATGTAACTTGCATCTCTTTTTCTTGGAAGAAAGCGGGGGATCTTAGGACACCAATTTTATGCCCAAATATTGACAAAAATAAGATCGATGTCGGAAATAGCATTGTTACTGGGTTGGCTATGGGCAAACCCAGTCGAGGTCTGCGTTTAGTTTGTTTGTTTTTTTTTTTTCCGTGTCGGTAAAAGTCTTGCCTGTCACTCCCCTGGTAAGTGGTGTCTTTGTGTATAGAGCCTTCTGCTTGTATTTTCTTAGGATCGAGAGGGTAGTGGAAATGCGTAGATTTCTCTGGTGGACACAGTAGAATCATTAACTTTGCCTGCAATGGCGTCGAAAGTCATGCAACGCGAATGGCGTTTTAGTGGATCCTTAAACAAAATATACCCTTATGGAGCTCAATAATGGAAAGTCAGTTGGATAAACTAGGCATGAATCTCAAAAGCGACGAGTACTGGACTTCGACAACAATCTATCGCCCGTCGAGACGAAATCAAAGTGAGCAGTATTTACCTGAAGTACATGGTAATTTGACACAATTGAGTTTCTTGTCTTCACGCACGCAATGAAATAGGAAGAGGTTTTCGCCTCTAAGAGCAAACATGTTGTTTGTTTCAATAAAATTTTCGCTGGAAAAGGATTCTGTGGTATTTTCTGCCTTTGTGAATTATAATATCATGTTGTGTATTGAATTTTCGAGCTTAAGGTTGAAATGTGATATGGGAGAAGTTTTTTAGTATTGCTCTGTAAGCAGGAAGGTTTCACAGGCCTGTTGGAAGCGTGCTTGAGTTTCAACAAAATGAGCCCCAAAATCAGTGAAAAATTGTGACGCACATGAATAATAAAGTAGCTGCTATTTCCAAAATGATGGAATTACCTGGTGATAAATAACGTCGTACGCGTCTTGGAGAGTAAATTTTGACTTTGCATAAACAAGAGTTGGGCGATTGTGATCTTTGTTTTGACTTCGCTCATTTCATTGTCAAACTTTATAACACTTGACAAAAAAAGAAACTTACAAAAACCCGGTATCTTGCCATCATTTGACACAGATGCTTCACTGTTTGGCGAGTAAACATGCCGCGGTAACTTAATCACGGCGCCCGCTGAATTCCGGCCATGTCACTTTCGATTTTGCAATTTACTTGAACGTAGCAAAAATCTCCCAAAATGTTTGTCGCTGATCGTAACTTTTTATATTCTATATTCACGGTTCAAAATTAATGTTGTTTTCATGTCGTAAATATTTTATTCTCGATCGACCGTCCGGGAAACTTCCCTCTGCTCTTTCTGAAAACTGTGTATCAATCGTTATTTGCTTTTTCATCAATATTTGTTTTGCATAAAGCAAGCTAACAGAATCTGTACCTTGCTGAGTTCGCATTTGTTAGCGTTAATAGTACTTTCGGTCAGATGTTTCTGTTTTTTGAGGGGTTTGTTGTTTTGGTCTCCCATCCTAACACTAACCTCGCGAAACAGGGCTTGACTTCAGTGAGCTTCGGTATTACAAAGCTGTCAGATGCTCAGAGGGCACGCTTAAACTTGTGGTGAAAAGAAGTTTATCAACATGTCAGCCCAGAAGCCAGTGTTTCTCACTTCCCATTTATTTTCTTCAATCTTTCTGGGTTCAGTACTTTGCTAGTAACCACATGTCTTCTCGGACTATTTACCCAAGACTTCTACCATGGCACTACAATGATAGACAATACCAAAACAATATCGTGCACTGTTAGAGCTACATATTACGCAAGGACAGGTCTGTTTCGTCGTACGAACGTGTGAGGACCTGTGAGCCAAAGGGCCTCGTCTGGTATGACTTTTCAATGACCGCCCAACTTGAAAAAAATTGTCTGGAACGGTGCACGTACCACAGGCAACTCAGTGTACCCTAAGGGAGGGTCTAGTTTTTATTAAGTCAGGATTGATTGACAAGTCGGTTCTAGAATTACAGGGTATCGTTTTTGCTATTGTAACCGTAGAGCTTAAGTTTTCTTTTTTATATATCTCTATTGATTCGGAACTCAACTCGGTACTGCGAACTGTGACGTGAGATGTTCTTCGTGATTAAAAGTGATTCAAATATACAGTGAGATTTGTCGTGGATTACTATCATTACAAACGGGGACATTCGCGACAAAGTGGCACCTCCGACGGGACTGAC
>NW_027180045.1:0-2500 GCF_036669925.1 Montipora capricornis | reverse complement strand
GCCTGGGACACCTACTCCGGAGGTGGCAGAAATGGGAGCAGTCGCTACCTACGGAAGTGACAGTGCCAAGGTCAATTACAAGCTTTCAGGAACCGTTACAAGACGTCGAACTACACAGCTTTGGTGACGGAAGCAAACTAGGAGTGGGAGCCGCGGTTTACGCAGTAGTGAGACAACAGTAGGGAACAACTCAACGCCTGGTAGCTGCTAAAGCGTGTCTTGCAAAGGGAGGACTCTCCATACCCCGTTTAGAACTGGTTGCTGGCCATATGGCAACCAACTTACTCAACAACGTGAGAAACACTTTGGCGGGTCTACCAATTTCCAACGTGTACGGCTGGTTGGACAGCACTGTTGCCCTGCATTGGATACGAGGGAGCGGAGAGTTTAAGCAGTTTGTCCAGAACAGGGTGACGAAGATTAGAGCACAGTCAGATATGGTGTGGCGACATGTCAGCTCCGAAGAGAATCCAGCCGACTTAGCCAGCCGCGGGGGATCAGTGAATGGATCTACACTCTGGTGGAACGGGCCTGAGTGGCTTGCTAATCGGAAGGAATGGCCACCTAATCCAGTGACTTCAGCTTGCCCAGCCACAGAGGTCGAAGTCAAAACTATACGAGAAGTACTATCACTGGCACAGCCCAAAAATTCAAACGACAGGGTGGAAGATGTGTTAGAGAAGCACGAACTAAAATATGCCGTGAGAGTTGTCACATGGATTGCAAGGTTCATAACCAACTGCAAGACACCCAAGAAACTAACAGGGCTATTGACAGCTGATGAATTAGAGAACGTGAAGTTGGGATGGATCAGACAAACACAACGGCAAGCCACGACGATGCCGAACTATCCTCATATCAAGAGCAGCTTAAATATTCAACCGAACAAGGACGGACTTCTGGAGTGCCGCGGGCGTATCCAAGGAAAGTACCCAATATATCTGAAAGAAGACGCCACGTTTACAAGAAAGTTAGTGAGACGGGTGCACTGCGAGACCCTGCACGGGGGAGTAGAAATAACAATGGCGGCAATCAGGGAAAAGTTCTGGGTCCCAAGATTAAGGCGTCTTGTGAAGAAAGTGACTAAGAATTGCTGGAGATGTAAGCGGTTTCAGGCGACAGCAATAGCAGCACCCCCTCCAGGTCCCTTGCCGACCAATAGGACAGAAGGAATCACAGCATTCGAAGTTGCAGGCGTGGATTTCGCAGGCCCCATTCGCTATCGTAAAGGGAGTAACCGAGAAGGAAAGGCCTACATCGCCCTGTTTGCCTGCAGTTTAACGCGAGGTGTCCATCTTGAGCTGTTACCAAGCCTAGAAACGGGGACGTTCCTTCCATGCCTGAAACGGTTCATCGCAAGAAGGGGCCGACCGAAGATACTGTACTCGGATAATGGAGGAACGTTCGTCAAAGCAGCGAAGTGGCTTAAAAGGGTTCAACGAGATGAAGAAATGCAAGGGTTCCTCGAGCGACAAGAGATCCAGTGGCACTTTAACCTTGCCAGAGCACCATGGTGGGGAGGGCAATTTGAGCGACTTATCGGTGTTGTCAAGCGCGCTTTCAACAAGACCATCGGAGCAACAACGTTGACTTGGGATGAGCTCAGTGATGTCTTACTTGATGTGGAAGTCCAAATTAATCGCCGACCACTGAGCTATGTCGATGATGACGTTCAGCTGCCAATCCTTACCCCATCAGCGTTCCTGTTTCAGCGTTCAAACTTGTTACCAGAGCAAGAACCTTGGAGAGAAGAAAATGTGGACTTGAGGAGACGTGAGAAATACCTCAGGTCTTGTAAAGATCAGTTATTGCGTCGTTGGACAAGGGAGTATTTGTCGGCTCTCCGCGAGAGACATAATCTAAACCACAAGCACAAGAACTTCGAGGTAGCAGTAGGAGATGTCGTCCTTATCAAAGCGGAAGATAAGAATCGAAAACAAGTGGCCGATGGGCGTCGTACAGCAAATCTACCCGGTCGTGATGGGGTGGTTCGTGAGGTACAAGTTCACACAGCAACCGGGAAACTGGATGAGACCAATCCAACATCTCTATCCTATGGAGCTGAGTTGTGATAGGTCAGAGCCTCCTGAACTCAACTCATTGGCTGAAGATTTCCGACCTGGGTCGTCAAGCAGCAGCCGTTGCATCAGAGAACATCGAGGCTATCGCCCTGCATGAGCAAGTTTGATGATTCTTTATTAGCCTAAGGACATTATGGACGAAAAACATTCCTTTCAAACAATTTCCGTTAATGTTTTTCAAACATAATTCAGTTTTAGTGATGTCCACTAAACATATACCTCCTCCCGAAGCTATCTTGTTGAGAGTGTCGGAAATATCGTTGTTTTATTAAGTCAGGATTGATTGACAAGAGGATTCGGTTCTAGAATGATCAGGGTTAGTCGTTTTTTGCTATTGTAAAACGTAGTAGGCTTTAATGGGTTTTTCGGTTGGTGTTTCTTTTTTTTAGTATTCTCTATTGAGGTTCGAAACTCAACTC
>NW_027180044.1:7500-10760 GCF_036669925.1 Montipora capricornis | reverse complement strand
ATGGATGCTAACAATACCACATCCAAAATCTACAACAGAGGATACCGAAGAGCCTCAAAACGAGAAGAAAATCTATGCATCAACGCCATACATCAAAGGAATCTCGGAACGCCTGCAAAGAGCTTTCAAGTCACATGAGGTTACACTTATTCATAAACCCGTCAATTCTCTAAGATCACAATTGGTACGTGTCAAGGACACAACTGTCAATCTCAAGAAATGCGGTACTGTGTACCAGATCCATTGTGAGAAGTGTAAGAAGGAGTACGTTGGCGAAACGGCCCGCTCTCTGGAAATCAGGGTAAAAGAACACCAATCAAGAAGTTCATCAGCTATTCACGAGCATTGTCGCCTGGAGGGCCACTCGGTGAACCCAAATAAGACAAAAGTACTATCAACCGAAGTTAACACCTTCAAACGCAGGATAAAAGAAGCTATTCAAATTAAACTTACGAAACCGGCGTTAAACAGAGACAATGGTTACGAATTAGCAGCCATCTATGACACAATTCTAACCCCCAAGAGGCGTTAAAAACCTTTTTAAAATTCATCTTTTAAACATTCACATCATTGACTGATGAAGTCCGGTTGAAAATGGACGAAATATTTCATAAGTTTTAACTTTTAGCTCCGAGTTTGTAAAACGTTTTTAACTTTTATTAATGATAATGTCGTTGTCATGCGAATTAGTAAGAATTTACGTCTTAAGAAAACCAGTGAGGATTCTATCAAAACAAGTATACAAAAATTTGGTTTTATCAACAGAGTTGATAATGTCAGAGCAAATTGGATTCTCTCTGACGAAGGGCTAATGCTAGAAACATCAGCTTTTAGAATCTCTGTACAGTGGCCGATTCACATTATCAACTCTGCTGATAAAACCAAATTTTTGTATACTACTTATCCACTGACGCAGCACCACAGTTTCTTTAGAAACTACCCCCTTCATTCTATCAAAACAAGGTCAACTCCAGCCTCAATTTCATTCATAGGCCAGGTAATTAAGCACAACTGTAAAATGGTTTATTATTAAGGCCGTGTTCTATTGGGATCAACCGTTTCAACCCCAACCGGTTAAGGTTGAAACAGTTGAGGTTTCCCAATAAATCAATTTCCAACCGTTTTCAGTTGAAAAGCAGTAACTCCTGGAATAGTTATTATTAGACTTCTCAGCGTTGACATGTTGAGCAAAAGCAACATGGCAGGAGCCTGCAGCAGACTTTAAACGGCCCGTGTAAATGACAGCGGTCGCTGCCCATGCTTTTTCAACCAATTCAACCAAGTTTGATGCCGGTTGAAAAAGTTGATCAACCAAATCAACCGAAAACGGTTTTTTTCTGAATAGAACACGAAAAAACTCAACCAACTAAAAACGGTTGATCCCAATAAAACACGACCTAAGGGTCTATTGGTTTAGCACAATCTGAGCACAGACAAAGAATATGAAATCACATTAAAATATACCTAAAATTAATCAAACTTAATAGTGATTTTGTAGAAGGTGAAACCTGAAAAAACATTTCTTGGAGTCGAGAAGAGAACCAACAATGAAACAAACCTTGAGCTAAGACATTACTTTCTTCTCCACATAAAACACTGACAGAATAGACAAATGGATTATCCAAATGAAGATTTGACTTGCTCTTTTTTGTATAATCAAGCCTGGGAACAAATTAATATAAACCCTCTTACATAAAAACTAACATAAAGGAATAAATATTACAAAATTCCACTCAATCAAGACCAACGCAATGTTGTAAGCTACAGAATGCAATTTTCCAACTCACCTTTTTCAAAAAAGAGAGTAAAAAATTACAAAGAAAATGAATTTGGCCACTGTCAAAGAGCTTGAAATACATGTACATGGTACCACCATGAAAGCAATTTTCTCACTATCAGTTTCAGTATCTCATCAAGCTGAGGTGGAGAAAGTGGGCAGTGCATTGATCCAGTGGAGGGTAAAGGTAAACAATCTGATGATCCCACCAACGGTCAACTTGCAAATTAACTCCCCGCTTTGGTAACTGACCCTTGCCAAAACATCAAGAAGACCTAGGTACTAGTGTTTCATTTTAAAAATGGCGGCTATTTGGCTATCACATTTTTGTCGTTCCTTATGAGTTGTTCTTGCTTCCAACTGAAAGAAATAATAAAATTCGAAAGAGGCAAGTACTTCAAGCAACGCGTCTGTAGTGTGTTGGCCGATGCGCCAGTAGTGTGTTGGTGGTGTGTCAACCAACGCATTGGCCGACAGGTTGGCTGCCGCACCAGTGGGATCGGATTCTTTACTTTTACCTAGGCACACCTGATAGACACCATCTGCTGCACTTATTTAATTAATTAGTAATGTTGTAATCTAAGATATCTCCACTTTTTTGGACACACAAGATAGCATCTTTCAAAGGCATTTGTCAGTGGAGCTATCCACCTACCAAATGTCCATTATTAGAGCTCCTACCATAGTTAAGAGTTCCAGCACACAATACTCACAGACAAATACACACCTTGTCTTCAAAAAAGAGTGTCCTAGTTTATCTGTTACTGACTGCAAGATAAACTTTGGATGCTGCAACTTCTTAATATCTTCAATCTGTCCCTTTGTCAATTCAGGAATAAGATGTGACTTCACAAATGTATCAGCCTTTTCTAGACTCTGAATCAACAACACAGAAAGGTATTAAACCATGAAGAAAAAGAAAACAATATTATGAAGATGCAACTAAAAGCGTATCACAGGTTAAGTCAATTTTTTTTCTGTAACGCTCTTCCATTGTTATTTTTCTAAAACTTAATATATTTTTCATTTAATTAAGGTAAGGTAAGTCTCTGCATACGAGCCAGAAGGCCCACCAGGCTGACGCTTAGCTCTGGCTTCATTAGCATGAAGCGACTAGGAGTATTTCTACTCCCCCCTGGATGGAATGCTAGTCCATCGCAGGGTTACCCCCAGCATTTCGCCGGTACCCATTTATACACCTGGGTGGAGAGAGGCACCATGAGAGCCGAGTGACTTGCCCAAGAACACAACACAATGTCCCCGGCCAGGACCTGAACCCAGACCACTCGATCCGGAGTCGAGCACTCTTACCATGAGGCCACCGCGCCTTCCACATTACATGTACATTACAGGAATAATGTATAGTCCAGTCCACTTACTTCATGGGAATAAACTGCCCCAACAAGAGCAAGTACAGCTTGGCGCAACATGAGGTCCTGAGGCTGTCTCTGAAAAGTCCAAAGAGTTAAAGCCTTTTCACCAG
>NW_027180044.1:0-2500 GCF_036669925.1 Montipora capricornis | reverse complement strand
AAAACCACGAGAATTTTATCGCTGTCTCAAACAAAAAGTCAGCCTTACTAGTTAAAACAACAAACACAGGATTAAAATAAAATACAAAAACTGAAGATGACATAATAATGTCTTGAGTTCTGCTTTTCTGTTACAAAATGTGCTCCCAGTATTCTAAGCTGTGCGCCTAAAATTTTGGCAGTGCGCCTAAAAATATACAGGTGGGAGCACAAGTGCTCCCAAAGCCAAAAATAAACTTTGAGCCCTGGCTATGTTCGGAAATTTGATTGATGGAAGCCAAAACGCAGTTTGGTGCTTGGCGCTTGAAGGTAAGATTCCGCAGAATTATGAAAATCGCAGTTAGTCTGATTTAAATGGAGAAGTACAGATTTAAATGGAGGTCTCATAGTAGAAGATTTTACTCTGTCTAACACCAGATGATTTTACTTGTCAACTGGTGGCATCCAAGGGTGTTTGAGGTATCAAAGGATCAATGTAAAAGGCAACTATTTGATATTAACTTCTTAACTACTTTTAATTATTTCAAGACAAGTTCTAATTAGACAATAAAACTGCTATACTTACCAAGGAATGCTAACTTTTCATTGCTCTCATAAGATCCAGATAGTTTGGAAGCATTTGCTATGAGGTACGACTCATGGATAAATGGAGCAAATTGATGTTTTTTATCAGGGATATTTACATCCAGTTGATTGCAAAATCTGATAACATCTTTCTTGAACCCTACAGAGAAAAACCATTTGACTAAAAAAAACATACTTTTCGCAAAGATAAATGTTGTTAGATTTTTAGATCAACATTCACCCAACCAACCATGCAGTGCTCATAATATTTCTTTACACTGTCTTTGATAATAATTTGAAAATGGTGTTAGTTTTTGCGCCCAATAATGTGTAGCTTTCATGACACATAATTCTTGACTGGATCTTGTATGATTCTGATAAGTTCCTGTAGGATCCTATCAAGATCTTGTCAGGATCCTAAAAGGATCCTGTCAAGTTCCTGACAGGATCCAATAGGATCTTAACGAAATTCTGAGCAGATCTTGATTTGATTCCAGACATCAGGAATCTGTTGTTTTGATGTAAATTTTGTTTCACTGATGACAAAATTAAAAACCAATTCAGGATCTTGATTATTGGTTCCTTCCCTATTTTAATAGGATCCTGTTGAGAATCCTAGTGAGGATCTTATTCCTAAATAGGATCCTGATTAGGATCCTTATCCTATTTGGGATCCTAAACAGGATCCTAATCCTATTCAAGATCGTAAAGGATACTACAAGATCCTAGTTAGGATTTCTACCAGGAATACTTCTAATTTTGTAGTTTAAATTCTTACGTCTCACATTTCTTGTATTGTGTTATACTCAAATAGTTCATTGTTGTAATATTAACTTAATTATACTTAGCCCTCACATCACGAATCATTCCCATTATCATCTGGAAGGCTAGAGATCATCTTTTACGAATAAAAATCTAGGAATCATTCACATCTCGGAGACTAAGGTAAGTTAAAAATTGTTCTAGATTTTTTTAGAATAAGATTTTTCATTTCATCGTTTTGTGTAAGTGTCTTTTATTTGTTCATTATTCAATTTTTCTGTTAGCGATTAGCCTTAGATCTGTTTATTTTATGTTCTAGTTCAAACTACATAAGAACACATAAGAATACTTAACACACAAGATCTCTTTTCCACATGGCCTAAGGAATTATAACTTCTGTTTTCTGTTTCTATTTTGACGAATCATTGCTACAGCAAGTTCTGAAATAAACTACCAGAGTGTATTAAAACTGTGCATATCAAATCAGTCTCTGTTCCACGACACTGTGGGTAACTTGGTTTGCAAACAGAACTCTACCTCATCGCCTACAAATGGAAAGAACAAAGTCCTTCTGTTATCTTTTGACACTTAAACCAACTGATAAATACCTGGGTTGTCCAAAATGGCAGATTGTTTGCTAGGAATATCCTACAAAAATTGAGAAAAGTTTGTATTTTGTTTACTGACATGAAGAATATTATAGGATATCAGTTGAAAAAAGAAGATATGTACTATAGTAACTGGAATGACAGAGTTATTATTTTTAACCCCTATCGGTCTCTAAAGCAGCCCCCTGGCATTATATACCAAGAGTAAAATTTACAAGTGTCACTTCCCCAGGACTCAAGGGGTTAAGAACTTTTGAACATACCAAAACTGGAATTCAGTTGAGTAGGGGCAACCCAGACAAAATGTTTGTAGTAGGGCTGAGGACATTAATATTATTTTTACTACTTCACCATTAAGACAAACTGCAGGAAAAAAAAGCTAAGCTATTTCAAAGGGGAAGTATCGTGGGAATTACTCCTTTTATTTTGACCAAAAATTTGCTAAATCAATTTTCAGTGACTTTTTCATTAAATTGCGTCTGGATCACTTCAGGGAGATAAAAATCAATTATATTTTTAAAAGGAAAATGTGCCACACTAAGTTATTTTTTATTTCCATTTTTCCTT
>NW_027180043.1:27500-47500 GCF_036669925.1 Montipora capricornis | reverse complement strand
CTGAACACAATTGTGCCGTTTTCTGGAAAATAAATGCCCACAACTCGAGACTTGCCACCTTTGAAAAGGAAAAAGGAACAATTGTTGCGCAAATTAACTAGTGATAAATTAGGGAGATAATAAAAAATAAAATAATAAAAAAGTAAGTAATTTACCTTGCAATTGCTTAACGCAAGCTGGCCTCGTTCTTTCACCTGACTTTGTGAATTTTACAGTACCCTAAGAAAAAAACATTTCACGTTTAGCTAAAAAATGGTAAGTTATCGTAGATATCGATTTCATCCTTGTGTTAATTTGCTATCGTAAAAAGGGATTAATTTTTAAAAAAGCCTCGTTATTTTCAAATTCAAAAAATTAGAAAGTGATAGTTACGCTCGAACTTCGACCACTTCCAATTCGAAGGTTTTTTTGTTAGCATTCAAATTTCTAACTTGCATGGAAGTACGACGTTACATAAAGAGACCCAGAACTTTATTGATATCGCTGGTAGCCTAAGACATTGCTAACCAGCTGGAGTTCTTCCATACCTGCAAATACATTTGAAAACCAGAAAACTTTTGGAATTTTAAATTCTAAACCATCGAAAGATAAATTACTATTATTCGAAATACCGATATAAATAAACAAAAAATAATACCGTTATCCCAGAGAATTGCAACCTTTGCAGCGTCTCGATGAAAGTTTGTACCATGCCGCTCTCTTTGTAGTTGAAATTTTCCAAAGACCTGTTGAATTTGATGCGAATTGGATGAATGGAATTGTTTAGAGTTAGGGCAATTGTCCACATGGCGTCAAACGCAAAAGGCACGTAAATGCTGGTCCTGTTTTCGCTCTGCTTATCGTAAAGCTTAAGAAATTGTTCTGAAGTCTGGAAAGAAATAAACAAAATATTTGAGCTACAAAAGAATATAAGATGTTTCATGTCCTTCAATTCAGCGAAACAAAACTTAAGAGCGCTCCTTTCTGCATAGAATTTATTCTTTTTACATTAAGTGTTTTCAGCTTTAGCAATTGCGCAGAGAAGCCTGAAAAAATTCAGGACTTCTACGCGGTTTGAATCCGTGACCTCGCGATGCTGGTGCGACGCTCTAACCAACCGAGCTTTGAAGCCACAGAAATTGGGAGCTGGTGATTTGTGGGTTGAAATGTTCCCTGTGATAAATGAATCAACGAGGGTCGCACCGGCATCGCGAGGTCACGGATTCAAACCTCGTTGAAGTCCTGAATTTTTCAGGCTTCTCTACGCAATTACTAAAATTGCGTTCATAACTGCGAGTATCATAGCTTCACTTGATTTCATATCCGCAGTTTAAGATATGATTCATTTCATAAGAAGATATAACGAAGAGATATATGATTTATGATTCATTTCATATATCACTGATTTCGTTCGTTATAGAACAGAAATTGCTTGGTAGTTTTGCTTCTCTTCGAGAAGACTTCGAGTCAGTTGAAAATTTCCGCACTAAGAACGCACATAATGCGTATGCTTAGATGTAAATTCATTTTCGTACATCAATCTTAAGTACTGTTTCTTCAGGCCGGAAAAATCCAAATCCTGCGAAGGATTTCCTGTTTCTTTGCAAACACTCCGATAGGGATTTTTAACCCAAATAGCTCCAAATAATATTTATAATAACAATTATTAATAACATTAAACTTACATAATAATGATTCTAAGTTCGAGTGAGGCCTAACACTACTGTGAAGTATTTATACGCAATTATTCCATCAGAGATTAACCCTAGTATTGGAATTGGGCCCACACAAGGACAGAGAAATACTCTGACCAGGATGGGATTTGAACCCACGACCTTCGGATTAGATCACCGCTGCTCTACTGACTGAGCTACAAGGCCAGAACGAGAGCAGGCCGTGGGTATGTGAGATGTTATTCACAAGGACAAATTCGGCTCGGCCCAAGCCTAATTTAGATAATCATTAGTTGTTGTCCTACAGTAGCATATTGAGGTTAATGATTCTAAGTTCGAGTGAGGCCCAACACTACAGTGAAGTATTTATACCCAAAATATTTTGGATTCTTATCCGAATCTGGATTTTTTTATTCGTGTTATAAGGCGCTTCTTTGGAGAAAGACTCTAAAAGGGTCTCTGTGGTCGGCGGCAGAGGCTAATTTATTTTGTGTTTTGCTTTACTAGCACCTGTATTAAATAGCGCGTGATCCTCGCGAGGGAACCTGACCTTCCACTCGTTTTCCTGGCCCTACTCATCACTTGCGTTGATTCTCACATTTACTCGCGCGTGCTTAAAACCTTTGACTGTTGTTAAAGGCCGTAACCCATCCAGAACGTGTTACATCTAAATGCTATCGATATATATGCATCCTATTGATGTCATGTCACTCATACAGCACGAATTATAAATGAGCGAGTTTGTTTGGGAGCCAATCCAACAAATGCAGCACCCAACGTGATGACCTCGCAAGTGTCATAGAAGTGAGAAATAACCATCGTTTTGCGCACGTAATGACTTACCAATCCTGATAGGGTTGGTGCATTGCTTGACACAATTCTAGCACTCTCTATAGAAAAGTATCCATCGACTGCTTTGTCCATCTGTTCCGGCGTGCAATCAACTTGATTATCGTTGATCAGCCACCATTGTTTGTTGTCGTACCAGTCTAATAAGATCCAAACGTAATGTTCTCCATACATGCCTTCTTTAAAGGCCTTCGAAAAAGGGAAAAAGAAATTTAGCACCTTAACGAGCGACCTCCCACATGGTAAAGTCCAATGCTCAAACGGTCGGCAGTTGCTCGAGACAAGCTTCGGTAGAGGTGCAGTGACCTCTCTGTGCTTGTATCCTGCGTGCTGAGTCCCTTTCCCGTTTGGCTAACCTCCCAGTGACAGAGGGTTCTTCCTTAAGCAAGGAGGGATGATCACAGAACCGTCATAACACCCCGAATGAGCTACTGCTAGCCATGTACATGCGTTCACTATACAATTCATTTCAGACTTTGACAAAAGAAAAAAAAAAACATGGAAATGACCAAATGCAACATGAGTATATAGCCACAAAGTTTTGAATTTTTTCTCCGAGCTATAATGTAAATTGACCACCGTACAGAGATTCTAAAAGCTGACGTTTCGAGCGTTAGCCCTTCGTCAGAGCGAATCGAGGAATTATGGGTTGTGTGTTGTTTTTATAGTGGAATAGGAGCTATGCTTTGGAACACCTTCGCAATGTTGAGAAGAATGACAAGGATGCATCTAAGCCAGTCGCTCGTCATTTTAATCTCCCTAACCACTCCAAGAAACACATGGCTATCAGCGGCCTTTCCCTACATCAATGTACGACGGTCAGAAAACCGCAAGAATCTGGAACAAAAATTCATCTTCCAAATCGGCACCCTTAATCCCCACGGTATTAACGAACGCTTTTCATTTAACTAACTATTCCTATTTTTCACGTTGCCATGTTACCACCAATAGCGTAGCCCCTATTCCACTATAAAAACTGCACACAACCCATAATTCCTTCATTCGCTCTAACGAAGGGCTAAAGCTTTTATAGAATCTCTGTACGGTGGTCAATTTACATTATCAACTCTGTTGATAAAACCAAAACTGTTACAGTGAATAATATAGCTCACAGTCAAAAAAACGGATCTTTCATTTCGAAGCGAAGCTCCCACATCCCGGTCTTTGCCGCGCAAACTCCCATGGCCACTAGCGACTAAATCAAAACCCTTACATATTACATGACAAGATGCATCCTATTTCCTTTCTTAAAACGACAAAGACCATAAAAGGTGGGTCAATTGCAACATATGGCTACAGTAATCACATTTAAGAGAAAGTTACCTCACAGAGAACCTTTCGAGCCTGGTCTTCATGGAACATCCCAACAATGATACGAGCGTCTTTCTTCTGTTTGAAAAAAAAAATTGCTATATCAATGTAGTTTAAAATGCTTTTTATTTTGACCATAATTTTGTTCGTTGAAGCATCATCACTAGAAACGGATAATCCGTCCGCGACGAACTTGGGCAGAGAACGGTAGTTCGTTCTGTAATCCGTCTGTGTATAAATACAGGCAGACATAGGATTTATTGGCTCAGACGAACTATCTGGCTTCCCAGACGAACTTCCGTGGATATTTCGTCTGGACGGATCATCCGTCTATGTGCAAAAATACGGGCTAAAGACGAACTATCCATGAAATCGAGACCTTGTTATTTTAAGAAAGCGGTTGTTTGCAGCAAACTGCGTTGTTGCCACCAGTTGTACGGAGTTTTAGCAATTGCGTAGAGAAACCTGAAAAATTCAGGACTTCAACGGGGTTTGTACCCGTGACCGGTGCGACGCTCTAACCAACTGTGCTATGAAGCCACTGACGTTGGCAGCTGGTCATTTGTGTGTTCTAATTTTCCCGTGAGCAATAAATCAATGAACGAAATATTATATGAAATGAGATCATGAGATCAAGTAACGCTATAATTCATTTCATATATCATTTCGTTCGTTGATTCATTCTTCACGGGAAATTAGAACCCACAAATGACTAGCTGCCAACGTCAGTGGCTTCATAGCACAGTTGGTTAGAGCGTCGCACCGGTCACGGGTACAAACCCCGTTGAAGTCCTGAATTTTTCAGGTTTCTCTACGCAATTGCTAAAACTCCGTACATAACTGCGAAGGATCGCAGCTTTACTTAAATTTCAAACTGGTGGCAACAACGCAGTTTACTGCAAACAATTCTAATTTCCCGTGAAGAATGAATCAACGAACGAAATGATATATGAAATGAATTATAGCGTTACTTGATCTCATTTCATAGATAATTTCGTTCATTGATTTATTGCTCACGGGAAAATTAGAACACACAAATGACCAGCTCCTACCTTCGGTGGCTTCATAGCTCAGTTGGTTAGAGCGTCGCACTGATATCGCGAGGTCAAGGGTTCAAACCCCGTTGAAGTCCTAAATTTTTCAGGCTTCTCTACGCAATTGCTAAAATTGCGTCCGTAACTGCAACTTCATATCCGCTGTTCAGTATACGATTTATTTCATATATCATTTCGTTCATTGAATTTGAAATTTACCGCCAATATGACTGTTATCCAAGCCTTTTCGTCGCCCAATCTCGGATATTCGTCGTGCATAGCTATAAGTTGGCCGAACTATAAGACACACCGATAGATCGTCTCGTAGTTCGCCTGTATTTATTTTAGACAGAGAATTCGTCTTGGCGGATGATGCTTCTGGACGGATGACCCATTCTCTAGTATAAATCGAGCCATTGATACATATTAATTGAGACAGCCTTACCTTGAGACTTTGGATAGGCGATTTAGGGTTTTCATGGACTATTTCCGCTGCTATGAGTTCAAAGTCTCCTTCGAGGAGGTTTTTCTGAAAAGCTTCCATTGCCTGAGAATTTTAAACATATGAGTTGAGATTTTAAAATGTATTCACTTTAAATGTGTCCCATGTTTTTGTTTGAAGTAAGATTCACGATCTATGGGTTGTATTCCCCTGTCTTACCTCACCAAAGGCGTGATCATTTTGGTAAATAGTGGCAATTCTTTTCCATTGAAAGTGTTTTAGGAAAGCTATCCTAGCGCTGTTTTGAGCTGAATGAGGTGGCATAGTGCTGTACAGCAGTGGGTACTTCTCTCTGTTAGATAGGTCAGATGAAATGGAGGCGTAAGAAACCTGCGGAAGAAGTCAAACAGTTAATGGTTTCGATGAGGAGGTCATAACTCGGAAATCAGTCGAGTCAGTTCGACTACGCGTGGTTCATTTATTTTTCTTCTTGCTTAGTTGGAACTTACAGGAGCCCATCAAATGGAGCCCGTATCCGCTTTGATACTGGGCTCCCGAGTCAACCCTTTCTAGCTTTATGAAAAGACAAATACTCTGTCATTTAGAGCAATGAAAGAGCAAAGTTTAACAAACTCAAATTTCTTGGTTTGGACTGGTCTAAGACAGTCTGTTCCATCGAAATTACGTGTTAATATATATAACTTCAAGACTGTCATTGACTTGGAAAATTATAAATGTAAAAACTACTACTATCACCTGATAAAATTTAAATATGAAAAACCTAGGAAATGGGATAAGCTTGGCAAAGAATTTGACTTGTTTACCATTTTGAAAAAAATTACGGAAATTCCGGTTGGTTTGTAAATGGAACACAACTCTTTGGTTCGTTCCACTGGAAAATTTCCGGAAGCGGCGGGATGTCTGAAAAGGTTAGTCCCGTTTTACCGTTGGAAATTTTCCGATGGAAATGTGTGTTCCATTTACAAGTTTTGAAAGGTCTCTTCTCAGTGACTTCAACATCTGTTTCGACTTTCCTCTGATCCGTACAAGTTTTGAAAAGTCTTTCCAGTTCCAGGCTATTCACGGCCATATTTTTAATTTTGGCGCGTAAAATCGCAATCACTGGGCGGTGAACCGGCCTGAGTTAAATGGAACACGTTTTTCACCCAATAGAAATTTCCGTCGAAATTTCCGGAAATCTTTTGTAAATGGTAAACAACCAGAGAAGCTGAACCAGTAATCGGAAGGGGGTAGGTTCCGAGTCTTGCAAAAGAACACTCGGATTTTTTTTCCGAGCATCCCCGAGCATCACTCTCGACAAAAGCGCACAACGGAATCGAGAGGGTTATTCTTGGCTTGCACTCACGTGATTAGACGGCCATGTTGGGGTACAAAACAAAACAAAAATGTCGCTTGCGTTTTGCATAACAATAGAGTCAAATTTCCAAAAGACGTTTTCGTTGTTGTTCAGGGCCCGGTTGTTCGAAAGCCGATGATTAGTGAAAACTTTGCTTTCGTTTTTCCAACTTTAAGGTGAAAGTTTCCTCTGCTTATTTTTGTTTTGCAAGATTAACTTCTTCTAATGTACAGTTTTGCCGAACATCAGCTTTGAAGAACATTTGGGAGTAGAGAAATAAACTCCTTGGTTAATTTTTAATCTGGGATTAGCGTTAATCGGCTTTCGAACAACCGGGCCCAGTATACCAACATGGCTACCATGATGCCAGGTGCAAGCCAAGGATATAACGTAAAATACTATTTTTGTGAACCAGTATATCAGACTCATAACCAGGAGAGGGGTTAAGGTTATTTTGCATTTTGCCATAACTGATTTCATAAAAATGAAAAATATTCAACTTTAATTAAGTAAATCACCTGGAGTAGGTTTCAGATCCCTCCGATCTGTGCAGTTGCGTGAGTAGAATCCGGGCAGGCTGCACCAAGTATCATTATCATAGGTTGACCATTGTATAGGGACTCAAATAATTATCACATTCTCTACATGCCCTGGATCACACTGAGAAAAAAAAAACATTTTTTTAACAATAACTTCAATCTCTGTTGTTGCTGTAGCTGAATCCGTATCTTGAAATAAAAGTTCTAAAATCGTTTCATTCACTGTTACGGGATAGAACTTGAACTCGCAAATAACCGGCTCCCAGCTGGCTTGGTAGCTCAGTTGGTAGAGAAGTGCAACGAAATCGCAAGGTCGTGGGGCCGAATCCCGTTCAAGCTAGCCTGGATTTTTCCAGGCTTTTTGCAACGGTTTAAGTTTCTTATCCATGTCCATTCCGCAGTTCAAACATATTCATTTGCATATATTGTTAAATCAAATATCTCGCGTTTCGGTTTTTTACTTGTCAGACATATGACTTTTGTTTTGCGTTCTTATGAAACTTGCTGCGTCATACAACCATTGCACGCGTGGGCGTTCGCGTGACCAATTTTACACTGACGTTGGTGGCGACTAATTGTTTTCTATTTTTCAAGTGCCATTTTCAATCTTGAATACCGAGGTGCTTTCAAGATGACCTTCATGATGAAGTAATATTTCCATGTCTTCTCATCGGTCAAATACCACATTTATTCACTCAAAGTCGAGCTACAGACAGAACCGCTCAAAAAAATATCCATGTCCGTATACGAGCCGATATCGCAAAATGATTAAAAAGGCCACCTTAATCTGGAACAATATTTGAAGTTCTCTTCCAAATAACAATAAGTCTTTTTGTTATCACGCGATGAGACCAACGGTTTCCCGGTTTGGGATGAACCACTTCCACAAGATTCAACGAGAAATGGGGATCTGAAGCTGTTGATACCGTCAAGATCAATGACCTGGAAGTTTTAATTCTGATTTGTGTCCATTTTATAAACACAAGACTTTCAGAAATTATTCACTGACAAAGTTACTGTCATAAGTCATCTCCGCAATTTTAAATTATCAGTCATTCTAGGAGACCAGTTTGGTTTTAGAGAAATGAAAAGAAGTTACCGTCAAGCAGGCAGCAAGAAGTTACATCGCAACAAATGCACAGGCAATTCCAATCCATTGAAATCACTTGAAATTACCTCAGTTGAATGAACTTAAATGTAAAGATCTTTGATTTTTTTGGTTTAACTCTGAATCATTACCGAAGAAAGGAGACACAGCCGAATATACTGAAAGAACGTATTCCTCTTAGTGCAGGGGGCGGAATATTTAATTGTTGAAGACAGAAAGGAAGTAGAGATATTTTGAAATATAACCTACTTCAAATTAAAATGGAAGACGGGATGAGAAAATCGTGGATCGCAAGCTAATTAGCTGGCTGTTGTTCAACTTACCCAAAAACTTGCATGATCGATTCAGAAAAAAAAATAAGAATTACGCTCTGCTAATTCTTACAAGTTTCCCTTTTAATTTTTCTTCAGTATCGGTGGGGAGAAACGTATCTACACTTGTTTCTCCGATTTTGAAATATTTAGGAAATATAATCCGAATGATCTTGAAAAGATGTACGGCCTCCAAAAAACCGCTGCGTAACCTTTGCGGTCACCTTTTTCCGCGCTTCAGTTGCTTCAAAGCAAATTAACATTTTCAATTCCAATATAATTTCTTTAAACCCATTTTATGGTCTCATTAAATCTCATCTAATATAGTAGCTACTAATCAAGTGTGAAACTGTTGGCCGTTTTATATAGTGCAGCAATACCAAAAAACCAAGGACAAGTTTTTCTTTAGAGGACAAACCAAATTTTACAAAAAAAAAAATATAAAGAGCTCAAAACCCCATATATTGAAAATTACTTTCTAGTCAAGATAGAGGCTCTGGTACACTAGTGAACGACAAAATTCTAATAATTTAAAATCTACTAGTAGTTTTCATTCTTTTGAGTGTATTTCTGGTTGGAAACACAACGATACTCCTTTGACATTTTTCTTAAGAAATATATTTAAAATGTAGATATTCGAGCAAGAACAAAAAAATCCCAGAGCGTCAAAAAACTACCAACACATGAGTAATTTGTGCTCATAAAGGTAAAACATTACAAGGGAATATCCGAAATATTATTGAGGTTTTCGAAGGAAATTTTCAGCTATTTGAGTACCTTTCAGAATAGAATAATACCTGTTTATATCAAGCTCACATCAGTAGCCAAAATATTTTAAAACAAAAACAGCATGGCGCGATTCTCGGAGCGCTGAACATCGTTCGCGCCGGATCTCATTGAGGATCCTTCGTGAAATTTCGGTACTTCATTTCGAGATGACATGACAGGAAGATCACAGGAAAGTAAGGTGAGTACTCCAATAGTTTTACTGACTAGCATTAACAGCGCCTGTCTTATAAGGAGTTTTCACCGAGAAACTCCTTAAGTAAAATCGGCAATTTGTGCTGCTTTGAAAACGGAAGAAAACGAGGAAGTTTCTGCAGAAGAATCAAAAATGAAGATAGATATCAATACCTTTGTGTCATTCCATATAAGTTGTAGCTGATATCCTGGAAGAATATCTGAGCGATTGTTTATGATGTTCACGGCCAGTTGGCTGACGCGAAGAACAGCTTCGCTAGCTTCGGAGGATAGTGAAGAACCAGTCAGCTGACCAGTCATCGGAAACAAACCACCAATGTACAATGTCTTAACAGCGCATACCACGAACAATTCCGAGAAGACAAACACCAACAGAAACCCAACGTTTGAAGACAAACAAAGTTGTATCATTCTTTTCCCTTGCTAATAACTGAGCACGGATTTGTGTCTAATCTAGTGGATGTTTCCATCAACAGGGCGGACGTTTCTAACGTGTCCGCTGCGCTTCACTTTGAAGAAAGAAATTTACAAATGACTTGGGTCTTGAATTGCGAAAGCTCGGTGTTTGCTTAGGAAATGCACGAGTAATCATGATGTCAAGAGACTCTTTAAATAGTTTGTGCGTTGTTTGGCTCGCGGTTCAGAGCGCAACCAAATTTACATACGGTATTTGCTTTAAACTAGGCCAATCATGGCACCCATCATTTTCTAATAACTGATACAGTCTTTAAATGCCGATATTTCAGTTAACGCCCAAGGGAAGATCCGACACTTCGAGATAAAACATGCACTCGAACACATCTTAAGACTCAGCCGCGTTGACTATCAGAAGCTCTTGAAGAAAATCAAATTTCTTTTGTTTGTTCAAAGATGTCAGTTGCCATTTCAGTTATTTAGAGGCTATTGCGCGCGGATTCAGAAACTGATGAACTGAATAAGGAAACTTGAAAGGGGTCAAAAAGGGGTTTTGCTTTTTTGAAAAAAGCAATTAACGGAGCTCTCCTGGCAGTTCGCCTCAATCTCTGTTCAATCCTTAATCAAAAGATATCAAACTCAAATTGCAGCGAAAAGAAGCTTCATCTCGATGATTATTAAAAGCGCATGGAACGCTAGCGATTATCTAATGTAAATATTTTTTGTTTGTTGTTGAACCATTTCGACTTTGCTTGCGAGATCTGATTAAAATCTGCTGCTTAACTTTTGTAAAGGAAACTTTGTTTTTAGCGGTAATCATGACCAAGCTGTCCTCTTCCCAAAATCTGTTCAGTTCTTATGGCATATGCAGAACACGAAGATTACGTAGAACCGACCATACTGTCTCAGAGTATGCATTTCAAAATCTTTTTTCCGTTTCAAACCTGTTTGACTCCAGTTAAAATGCAAATATTTTTTGCCATAGGAATGTAGTGTTTACCGCCGAAAGTAACAAATGCCAGAAACGAATTACGTCTATTCTTTGTCGAGGCTTGTTCCAAAATAGGGGAAGAACAGTTGCTCCGCCGTTAGTGAAAGAGGCACCGTGCCACATGTACAAATTAAAGGAAGTGTCTTTTCTCGTTTTTCAATTGAGTCCCTTTCCAAAATATAATAATGCAACTAACGTGAGCTGTAACTGCGCATGCAACTTAAATGTTAACAAAACAATAAGCGAGAAGACTATCAAGAAAGTATGCTAGATGACCCTGGCTTATCAGCATTTTGTGTGTTTTACAATTGGTACAATCTCATATTCACTAAGCAAAGTGTCTTGTTCATACAGTTTACAGACGATTTCTGTCGCTGAAACGATGCATACTCGACTTAATTTTTGACGGTCGAAACACCAACGAAATTTTTGCTTACTTTAAGGACGATGCCCACTATTGTTATTGCGCATACGTTCTGCGCATCTCGACATACTCGGATTTCCCATCGGTGATGCTTACTAATACAGGAATATTTTTGCGCGGTTTAAAACTATCCGCAAAAAGTAGATCTTAGTAAGTACTCTTGGTATCCAAAAAGAAACTGGGGGGTAACCATGCATTTTTGAGAGATAATTAAGTTTCAATTTGAGAAAGAACGCCACACATTGCCTTGTATTTTAAAATATTATTCATGAATTATCTTTGAAAAATGCGTGGTTACCCCCAATTTTCTTTTTGGATGATTTTAATAACACTTGTTAAGATCTACATTTCCTGCATAATAACCCACCGGGGCAAAAATATTGTTAAGTAATAGGCACCGTCCTTAAGACACCCTTAAAAGAATATTTTGTCAGCCACAAATTTTCCAAGGATTTCATTTACCTTTTAAGGTAAGTTATTTTGACTATTTTCTCCTCTTTTACGAAGTTTACGCGTTTTACCTCGGCAGGTGAGCTCTTTCCGTGACGTTTTTCCTTCCTATCTCCACTTCTTTGCGATGACCTTCTAAATATGGAGTTTAAAGGCCCTGTCAACATTTTCTTCAACATCCGTTCGATTTTGTTGAACAGCGACGTTGAAACGTTCCCCCCCCCCCTCCAACCCCCTTTCAACCATGTTGCAACATGTTGAATTGAAGTTGAATCGAAGTTGAAACCGTTTTCCCGCTCCAGCAGTCAACATCGTTCAACAAAATCGAACGGATATTGAAGCAAACGTTGAAGTCGCGTGCCCGGGCCTTAAGGTGATTCCCTAGAAATAGAACTTGTCATGGATTTCCGATGAAACTTCGCGCTCTGTTGTATCATGTCAAGGAGATGATAAAAAAAGGAGGGTCACCGTGCTCGTTTCCATTGTACGAGGCTGACAAATACGGCTATTTTAGCCACTTTGACAATTGCAGTGCATCCCCGATGTTGGACAAATTTAACTCGTTTTTATAAATGCAATCCATGATACAAAGCGGAGCGTGGTGTCATTCTATGGTAAATTCACTTACGTACCTAAAAAAAATGTACTTGAATGGCTTTGGGCTTACCTATCACTCCAAAATAGATTTAACTTGAGCGTGGGCTGTTCGACTCGTAATGGCTCCTTCTGTGCAATTTATTGAAATTGCCAAAAAACTGGCCACGGATTTTTGCTGATTTTTTTTACTACTCCACGAAGACACCATTCTCAACAAAAATATTAACCTGTGTAGCAAGCGTTCCTGTTCGAAAGAAGAGAACCCAAACGATTTTCTGCGAACTGGCCGCGCGAAAGTTGGGGCAAGAGACGGAGGGAACGCTTTGCAAGAAGACACCCCATTTTTGAAAAAACGCCCACCTTTTCTTGACAAGCGCTGATTGATGTCTTATCAACAAATTAGCCAATAACAGATAACCTTGTCAACACATGTTGACCTCCGTCAAAACAAACCGAGGCACCGAGGAGACACTGAGCGATGAATGCAGAATTTGTCAGTGTGATTTTAAAGTTAAATTTGTAACGACAGCTTCTCAGCCGGGTAAGAATGGTTATATTTCTTCCGAGAATTTGTTTGAACCATCGAAAATAACAGCCAATTTAATTTTCAGACCGTGTAAGCAATCCGTGAGCTCGTAAAATGCGAAATTTAGGAACGTGACTCGTACAAAGTTCGAAGGGTAGTAAGGCTAGCTTGATAATCCACAGTACGTTGTTGGTCATATCATCACGAAATCGTAGATGAAATAGCAAGTAAAAATACTCAAAAAAATCATATGAGTGTTCAAAGGAGCCGCTTTCTTCTCAGAATAAAAGAAAAGAAGATTTGACAGGGGAGCTGCGTAGTTGTCTTCATCTTGTCTCAATTCATGATATAGGGCTCAAGCTTACATTCGGCAAGTTTAGCCGAGAATTTGACGACTACAATACAGCATAGTTAGTAGAGAGTTCCCCTCTAGTAACTATGAATACAGTTTATTTCCTTGATCCTGAGACAGATATGGATTTTGATCGTTCGCAGGCATTTTATTAATTCATCCTGCGTAAATATAAAGTATCTATTTCAAGCGAACGAAAAGCTTACTTCAATCCAGTCCAAACTTTGCGTCGACAATAAGCGCTGCCAAAGTTTTGGTAAATCACGAATCTTTTGCTTTTAGTGAATTATGGAAACGCTTTTCCAGGGCGGCTTCAGCTGACGCGTAAATAATGTTATATTTTCCTTGATGGATAGCGTCCAAGCAGTACAGACTTTCGTTTAAACCACAGGCTGTCATTCTCACAGAATTTACCTCAACCACTTACTTGATCGCGTATGACGCTTTGCAATGGAAATCATGATGATACTCGAGAAGCCTGTTCTTCGTTTTCTTTTATTTCGAACTCCGCAAATCATGACAAACATCTGAAAAATTAAGGTGGCTCAAAACAGTCTCAACGCTTCCAAGTAACGCTCTAATTGGAAGGATCAGCGCTACAACGCTGTATCATGTATTTGCAATATTGTGGTACCAAATGAAATACGGATTATTGCTGAACAAGGTGCAGTCATTTTTGTGACATAACACGCCACCTTGGCAACGGGGAAGCCCCGTAAAAACATCCTTTATTTTGTCTTTAGTTGCGTATATCTCAAAAATGAACAAGGTGACCCCCAATTTTTATTTCTGAAAGGGAATCATAAGGGCAAGATGAAACGTTCTGCAAAGTTAAACTCCTTAGTGGATTCAGAGCCACCTTAAAAAAATCACAGAATTAAGGTGGCTCTGAATCCGCCAGACAGAACTTTTTTAAACTTTGCAGAAAGTTTCATCTTGTCCTTCTGATTACTTTTCAGGGTGTTTTTACGGGGCTTCCCCATTGCCACGGTGTCAATCATTGTGACTGTGCCGCACCAATCAGAAGCCCCCGCTCGTGGACGAACGGGTTTTTCAAAAAAGGGGGTCTTCTTGTAAGCTTTCCCTCAGTCTCTTGCTCCAACTTTCGCGCGGCCAGTTTGCGGAAAATCGTTTGGGAGCTCTTCTTTCGAACAGGAACGCTTGCTACGCAGGCTACAAAAATATGAAATAAAAAATGGGGGTCACCGTACTCGTCCAGGACTGAGAAAATAACCATTCCTTGACGGATTAAGCTTGGCGCCAATGAAAATCCGCCATTTTATCAATGTGCCCGCGCTACTGCGCACGTTAGAGGTGTTTTTAAGTAAACTTTATACTTCTTACGGTCAGCTACCATATCTCACAAAAGCCAAACTACAAAAAACTCGGAAGAACCTTATCTGATGCGACGAAATATTAGTCAGAGTATCATTTTCACAATCCAAAAATTCAGCCTGAATTTGTCCCTCGTTAAGTCCACAGGGAGAGCTCATGAAAGTAAAAAAATGTCAGGCCTTCCTCATTCTTCGCAATGAGGAAACAAGTGCACAATGGTGGAATGCCTAAGAACACCAAAGCGGTGCGCAGATCAGAAGCGAAAACCTGCCGGTTGTAGATTCCATCATTAAGACCCTAAAGTGAAGAAGGCCATTGCCACGTACTCTATCCCGCAGAATTCAGTAAAAGAATGTCAACTTCTGACTTTTCCCGACTGAATATCTTGGCTATTTCCACCATACTACAGTATTTTTGGGGCGCAGGGGACTGGCAGCTTTTTGGAATGAGGGGGTCAGAGGGAAAGAACAATGGGCATTGAAAAAATAGTATTTTGTGCTTGTCAAGGAGAGCGTGATATATTCCATGTGTATGTGTGGGTGCACCAGGGGCTGTTCTTGATTAAGGTCGTAGAAGGATCTTGTATTTCGGAGTTGTAGCAATTGTCGTGTTGTTCGACCGTCTTATAAAAAGTAGGAAAAATATAAATATTACCCTAGTACCTCATCATACAGTTAACTTAAACGTTTGCCAATTTGAGGAAACTCGGAGCCAAAAAATTGGAATTCGAGACGAATTAATTAAACTGTCTCCAAGAATTGAACGCAAATTTGTCGAACTGAAAAATTAAAGAAAAATAGTAAAACTTCCAGCCTCTCAGGCAGTATTCTAAATATCTAAAAATATACTCTTGATATTTTGTATCTAAATTGAATTATTTAATCGAAACAACCGCATTCTTCTGGCTCGAAGTCACCTTGGATAAATTTTAGGTAAAACCCTTTGCTCGATCAAGCACATGAAGAGGAAACCGAAACATTATTATTATTATTATTATTATTATTATTGTTATTATTATTATTTAGTATAAATACACAGGTGATTATTGGTGATTATACAAAATCGCGCGCTCTCATTGGCTCGCTATCTCGGATCGATTATCAGCCGATAATCACCTCGACGGACAAAATGGTTGCCAGTAGTCGTTTTGCCACTGTAAGTGAAGATGATTTCGCGTTGAAACGTTTTTTTTTTTCTCTTTTTTGAAATAATCAACCTGTGTATTTATACTAAAACAGTTATTCGCCTCAGGCTCAGTGACTATCGGTGAATATTGACCTCGACCTCGTCTCGGTGAATATTTAACAATTATTCCATAAGCGCGTGTCGGATATGAGATGGTAAATAGCCAACGAGGCGCGTAGCGCCGAGTTGGCTATAACCAGTCTCATATCCAACAAGCGCGAATGGAATAATTGTTTTATTAAATTCCTTCAACTCCAAAAATTTGGAAGTACGAAATACGAGCGGAAAAAACGAGCACATCCGTGCGAAATCGAAAAAAACTTGATGACAACTGATGCGATGTTGTGTAATACCTTGTTGTCAGACAGACGGAGGCTCATCACAAAAACATTTCTTGCCTTTTCGCGTCCTTGTAAACGTCGGAATTGATCCAAACTTTCCACAAAAAAGTTTTTTTTCCTCCTTTTTGTCTTTACTCAAAGAGAAATTTGGCATTCCGACGAAAACATTTTTAGTTTAGCAATGCTTAACGCAATCATTTACCATATAAGGTCAAACCAAGGTATATGAGCTGATAAATGAAGGGGTAGTTTCTAAAGAAACTGTGGTGCTGCGTCGGTGGGGAAGTAGTATACAAAAATTTGGTTTTATCAACGGAGATGATAATGTAAATTGGCCACCGTACAGAGATTCTAAAAGCTGACGTTTCGAGCGTTAGCCCTTCGTCAGAGCGAATCGAGGGATTATGGGTTACGTGTAGTTTTTATAGTAGAGTAGGAGCTACGCTATTGGTGGTAACATGGCAACGTGAAAAATAGGAATATATTAGTTAAATGAAAAGCGTTCGTTAATACCGTGAGGATTAAGAGTGCCGATTTGAAAGATGAATTTTTGTTCCAGATTCTTGCGGCTCTCCGTCGTACCTAGATGTAGGGAAAGGCCGCAGATAGCCATGTGTTTTTTGGAGTGGTTAGGCAGATTAAAATGGCGAGCGACTGGCTTGGATGCATCCTTGTCATTCTTCTCAACATCGCGAAGGTGTTCACGGAATCGGTCACCTAGTCGTCTACCTGTCTCACCAATGTATAAATTTATTGCATAACGTGCAGGTTATGCAATAAATGACATTTGCAGAGGTACATGTGAAACGATCGGTGATCTTAACAGATCGCTTAGGTCCCCATATCTTGCTAGTGTTAACAATGAAAAGACGAGTTTTGCATCGTGAGCGCGCGCATTTGAAAGTGCCGGGTTGCTCGTTAGTTTTGAGCGCGCTTCTAACTAAAAAGTTGCCTACGTTTTTGTCGCATTTGAATGAAATAAGTGGAGGTTGCGAAAAGATTCTACTAGTCTCGGGATCATTTTGGAGTAATTTAAAATTACTAAGAATGATGTTTTTGACTACGTGATTATGAGGATGGAAAGTGAGGGTGAATGGAATTCTGTCATTCTTATCTTTTTGTGACGTTTGTAGTGATGACTGTCGATCAAATTGTTGGGCGCGATGATGGCCCGCTTTGACCACAGAGACAGGATAGCCACGTTTTTCGAAGAACTGGCACATCTCCTCTGATTTGCTGGAAAAATCGGAGTCATCACTACATAGACGTCGAAGTCTAAGAAATTGAGAATAAGGGATGGAGTTCTTGACATGTGATGGATGTGACGATGAATACAACAAATAACTGTGTGAATCAGTAGGTTTGTAGTGCACACTAGTACATAGCACGTTGCCTCTAATAGAAACTTTGATATCTAGAAAAGCCAATGAAGTTTCCGAAATTTCCCAGGTATATTTAAGAGCCGGATGAAAAGAGTTGACGGAGGTTATAAATTGATCGAGTTCTTCTCTGCTGGATGAAATAGCGCCGATGCAGTCGTCGATGTAACGGCCGTAGAGTTCAGGTTTGGGGCCGTTGTACTGATTAAAAAATTGGTGTTCAACATATCCTACAAAAAGATTGGCATAGCTAGGTCCCATTCTTGTGCCCATCGCTACACCATTAATTTGTTTGTAATAGTTGCCGGCGAATGAAAAACAGTTAAGCGTTAAAACTAGTTCGGCAAGGCGGAGGAGCGTTTCCGAGCTAGGTTCTTTGACAGTGCGTTGATCGAAAAAGTGTTTAAGTGCTTGAAGACCTTCGCTATTAGGAATGACTGTGTATAGAGATGTAATGTCCATGGTGAAAATAAGTTTGTCTTGGCCGGAGAAATTGAAATCGCGGAAAATTTGTAGTGCGTGTGTACTGTCTTTAATGTATGATGGCAAAGATTTGACGATAGGCGTCATAATCCTGTCTAAGTAGCTAGAAATGGGACAACTACAGGCAGAAACGATAGGGCGACCTGGGTTGTTGGGTTTGTGAATTTTAGGCAAGAAGTAAATGCACGAAGTTCTAGGGGTGTTGATGATGAGATTAGTGGCAGTGTCCGGTAATTCTTGATTAACTATAAGATTTTGAATGGTGTCTTTGACAAGTTTTTGATTTTTGGAAGTGAGATCTTTAGGGATTTTGGCATAAAACGAGGTATCCGAAAGTTGCCGCAAAGCTTCTTTTTGGTAATGGTCGGACCGCCAAACAACTACCGCGCCGCCTTTGTCGGCCGATTTGACAACTATGTCGTTGCGTTTACTAAGACTTTTAAGCGCCGCCCACTCTTCCGAGGAAAGGTTGGAAAATTTAGTGTTGCGATTGAATTTAAGTTTGTGAATGTCGTGACGGCATTTTTTGGTGAAAAAATCTAAAGAGGCAAATTGTCCCTCTGGGGGAGTCCATTTGGATTTGCGAACTAGAAGTGTTTCAAAAATATCTTTATTAGAAGTGTCCGAATCATCCTCTTTGTCATGAAAAAAGGATTTTAACTGAACGCGGCGAAGGAATTTTTCGACATCTTACTTAATAGAAAATTCGTTGGTGCGTTTGGTAATAGGGACAAAATTTAGGCCCTTACTGAGAACAGATTTCTTTGAGTCAGTAAGCGGAAGATTTTCTGGAATTGTAATCACGGTATTATGGCTATGCAATGTAGTGTCGTCGGTAATTTGCGGACCTATTAATTGTTGAAGTTTTAGAGTCTTGGTTTGGTGTAAATGGTCGAACAGTCCAGAATTAAGTTGTCGGATTTTGGCGCGAATCGATTGTACTAAAATTGCTGGACAGATTTTGGAAAGTTCGGAGCGGCAATGAAGAATTTGTTTGCCAAGTGCGATTCGTTTTTGGCACATAGCTCTAATTGTGATCCTCATAATATTAGCTGATAACCGAGATTGAGTGAACCAATCAGAGCACGCGAAATGCATTATCCGTGGTTGAGAATTTAATAATCACCGATAATCACTTCGCCTTCGGCGAATAATTGTCAAATATTACTGACGACATAAGAAGCGGCAAACACAATTGTAAGGCAAATTATGTGTTAAAAGTTATTGATGCACTTTCGTTTTGACATGAAGTTTGGCAAACGTTAAGACAATTGTGGGTTAAACACAAAAACATTCTCCTTGCAGCTGGAGAGGAAGACATCAACAAATATTAATTTAAACACACCTTCTATTTTGTCTGTTAAGGTGAAATAGCACAATATTTTAGTCAGTTCCTCGCTTCACAATTCACTTTAGCGTTCTTTTCGAAGCGACCTCAATTCTCACAGGACTTTTTCAGGAAAAATAGTTTTCTCTTCAGTGTGCGAGCTACTGCAGTTGTCTTGATAATGTACTGATGACATTTGAAATTTTAAAGGCTAAATTTCAGACCCGTCTTTTTTAATAAACACTAGAATGTACTTTCATTACCTCATTACATATTACTTGAAAGCGGGAAACAGTTAATTTAGAATGTACTTTCAGTACCTCATTACATAATACTTGAAAGCGGGAAACAGTTAGTTCTTTTGTAAAATGCCAACGATCAATAACATGACCTCGTGGTGGCGTTATTATTCTATGCTGGACAGGTGACCAAATTTGTGAATTAACCTTACTTTAAACTTCTTCCTCTCGGGTTACATCTTCTATAGCAAATTTCCATTCAGCGCAATTACGCAAGTTTAAGAAACAGCTAGTAAACTCGAATACGTTTTCTTGGAAGAAAATATATATCGGCTTTTATTCACAGAGGTCGAGGTCCGTAACTTAACTTACA
>NW_027180043.1:20000-22500 GCF_036669925.1 Montipora capricornis | reverse complement strand
ACATATCGTTTGAAGAAAAGAGCCAAGTTTCTCGAAACCTATACATAGTCAAAACATTTTAATTTCCGCTATTTAACAAACGTGTAACTAAACTGCACGAGCCCAGAGGTCTTAAATTTATCAATTTTTTTCAAATTGTACGAAAAAAAAAATTGTGGCTAGTTATTGATATTAAATAAAAGAAAAGTTATGATAATTGTGCAGGGGACTCACATTTGATTGGTTATCTGTGATTATTGGCCAATCAGAATGCTTAGTTTGTTACCTTCGATTTTCTTACCGAATTACCTCTTTCCTCTTTTTTGTATTGCGTTACCTAACAACCGCATTTCTCTTAGCCGATCACAAACTATCCTAATGCTCTAATCGTCGTTTTCTTTCTTCACGTAGATGGCCAATGATTCTCATCACCAAAACAGAACAGTTACTCCAAATTTCGAGCCCTTTTCTTCATCCGAGTGCATTGCCTGGCTGACAGTACTTAACATCGAAGCTGTTGCTATAGTGACCATGAATGCCCTTACAATCATTATTTACCTGAAAGAGCGAATCCTTCGCAAGCGTAGCATGTACCTGGTGATCAGCCTGGCGGTTGCAGACATGTTTGTAACATACAACTTGATCTTTCAGAGTTTGGTATTGGGCAACGATTGTAACTTTTGGAAGATTAACTTGTTCAGGAGCTTTGAGATCACCATATGTTTTTTAAGTTTGGTGTATTTCTTTCCAGCAGCCTCTGTAGCAAACCTTGCTGCTATTTCTTTGGAGCGGATGCACGCAACTTTTCGTCCATTCAAGCATCGCCTCATGAAAAAGAAGATATTTGGAGCAGCTGTTGCGGGTGTTTGGTTTACAGCTGCCCTGTTTACAGCCATCGCTTCTTCAACATTTTTCCTGAGCAGCTCAGATATCACTACCAAAATTCAAGGGCAAGCAGCATACGTCGCGTTGCTATTTTGTTGCCTTTTGATCATCGTTGTTTCTTACACGTCCATCGCTACTAAATTTAACTGTGGAACGCATCCTCAGCATCATGGTGCAATCAGAAGAGAAAGAAATCTGACCAAGACACTGTTCATTGTAACAATTGTATCGTTAATACTAATGATGCCAATTACAATTTTTTCGTTTTTTTTTCATGTTACTTCAGGCGAAATGGTTGAAACCATTTCTCATGAAACATGGCTGCATTTAGCACTATTCTTAGATTGCTTATTTTACGGAAACTCTCTTATAAATCCATTGTTATATGCATTAAAAATGCCAGAGTTCAAAAGAGCTCTGTTTTTATTATTGCGTTGTAGATCTCGCTCGGAGCCAGTTCAGGTTTTTCCTCTTAATGACTTGAAAGTTGTGAGATTTCACTCAGTTAACTGATGAATATGTGTTTACCAAGTATATAAAAACTGAGGGTTTTAATTTTTCTTGCGACTTCTCTCTTTGTTTTTAATTGGAAACAATTTATTCAAGTTAATATAAAGGAATATGTGTAAAAATGCGTGAATGCTAAGATTGATCTATTCAAATGTATAAAAGTTTGTAAGGAATTGTTTGCTCCTTTTTAGCTTATGTTTTTGGCTCGTTAGTCACGTTTGCGATAAAGTAATAACTTTCTATACTACTTTCTACACTGAATTTTGACATAGATAAAGTTGATGTATGTATTTATTTGTGTCACAGTGTCACGTAGATTGAAGAGCTGCATGACGCGAACAAAAACAGGCGCGCGAGAAATGGACTCGCAAAATAGCTGAGCGCGCGTTTGACGTCGTCAAACTTAAGACCCCTGGCAAAACTTAGAGAAACAATAATACAATACATACTTAATTGACCGCTCCCCATAGGGGCTTTTCAGGGTCAATGAAACACAACGAAACGACGGAACAGAACAAAAACAACTGTTAAGAATCCCAACTGGCTGGAGGCAAACCAGTTGGCCATTTTTTCAAGTGCAGCTGGGAAGTTTAACCAGGGACTACCAGGATCAAATTCAACGAGTAGTTAGGCCGGGTCGTGAACCCAGAATCTCCGGATCTCAAGGCAAGCGCTCTAACCACTGGGCCACAAATAGCTATAAGAGCAAGCTGCTGGAAGCTAAGAGCTTGAGATTGAATACGCACTCAGATGGATTAAAGAAACTCTTTTGGAGCCTAACTTAAGCCTAGACAAAAATTAGGGTCAGGTTAGGATTAGTTTTGGTTGTTGTACATTGATATTAAATTGACCAATCATAGAAAAGTAAAAAATAAAAAGACCTTTGTTGGATTGAGCATGTTCGTCGTTGTAGTGTAGTGTAGTGGTGAAGACAGGACTACAGATCTGGAGGGTGCGAGTTCGAGAACCGGTAAGTGCAAAGTACAGTTCTTTGTTCCCTAAGTATGTTCTACTGTTGAGACTCAATTAATAAGTATATGAATACAGAAACCGATAAGATGATAACAAAGATTAAGAAGATATGTTGAGATGTATAAAACAGAGCTCGAGGAGGGAAGGTATAAGT
>NW_027180043.1:0-10000 GCF_036669925.1 Montipora capricornis | reverse complement strand
CCTCTCAGCCGGGTAAGAATGGTTATATTTCTTCCGAGAATTTGTTTGAACCATCGAAAATAACAGCCAATTTTCAGAACGTGTAAGCAATCCGTGAGCTCGTAAAATGCGAAATTTAGGAACGCAACTCGTACAGAGTTCGATGGGTAGTAAGGCTAGCTTGATAATCCACAGTACGTTGTTGGTCATATCATCACGAAATCGTAGATGAAATAGCAAGTAAAAATACTCAAAAAAATCACATGAGTGTGCAAAGGAGCCGCTTTCTTCTCAGAATAAAAGAAGATTTGACAGGGGAGCTGCGTAGTTGTCTTCATCTTGTCTCAATTCATGATATAGGGCTCAAGCTTACATTCGGCAAGTTAAGCAAAAAATTTGACGACTACAATACAGGATAGTTAGTAGAGAGTTCCCCTCTACTAACTATGAATACAATTTATTTCCTTGATCCTGAAACAGATATGGTGGATTTTGATCGTTCGTAGGCATTTTATTAATTCATCCTGCGTAAATATAAAGTATCTATTTCAAGCGAACGAAAAGCTTACTTCAATCCAGTCCAAACTTTGCGTCGACAATAAGCGCTGCCAAAGTTTTGGTAAATCACGAATCTTTTGCTTTTAGTGAATTATGGAAACGCTTTTCCATAGCGGCTTCAGCTGACGCGTAAATAATGTTGAATTTTCCTTGATGGATATCGTCCAAGCAGTCCAGACTTTCGTTTAAACCACAGGCTGTCATTCTCACAGAATTTACCCCAACCACTTACTTGATCGCGTATGACGCTTTGTAATGGAAATCATGATGATACTCGAGAAGCCTGTTCTTCGTTTTCTTTTATTTCGAACTCCGCAAATCATGACAAACATCTGAAAAATTAAGGTGGCTCAAAACAGTCTCAACGCTTCCAAGTAACGCTCTAATTGGAAGGATCAGCGCTACAACGCTGTATCATGTATTTGCAATATTGTGGTACCAAATGAAACACGGATTATTGCTGAACAAGATGCAGTCATTTTTGTGACATAACACGCCACCTTGGCAACGGGGAAGCCCCGTAAAAACATCCTTTATTTTGTCTTTAGTTGCGTATATCTCAAAAATGAACAAGGTGACCCCCATTTTTTATTTCTGAAACGTAATCAGAAGGGCAAGATGAAACGTTCTGCAAAGTTAATCTGTCTAGTGGATTCAGAGCCACCTTAAAAAAATCACAGAATTAAGGTGGCTCTGAATCCGCCAGACAGAACTTTTTTAAACTTTGCAGGAAGTTTCATCTTGTCCTTCTGATTACTTTTCAGGGTGTTTTTACAGGGCTTCCCCATTGCCACGGTGTCAATCATTGTGACTGTGCCGCACCAATCAGAAGCCCCCGTTCGTGGACGAACGGGTTTTTCAAAAATAGGGGGTCTTCTTGCAAGCTTTCCCTCAGTCTCTTGCCCCAACTTTCGCGCGGCCAGTTTGCAGAAAATCGTTTGGCAGCTATTCTTTCGAACAGATACGCTTGTTACGCAGGCTACAAATATATGAAATAAAAAATGGGGGTCACCGTACTCGTCCAGGACTGAGAAAATAACCATTCCTTGACGGATTAAGCTTGGCGCCAATGAAAATCCGCCATTTTATCAATGTGCCCGCTCTACTGTGCACGTTAGAGGTGTTTTTAAGTAAACTTTATACTTCTTACGGTCAGCTACCATATCTCACAAAAGCCAAACTACAAAAAAAACTCGGAAGAACCTTAACTGATGCGACGAAATATTAGTCAGAGTATCATTTTCACAATCCAAAAATTCAGCCTGAATTTGTCCCTCGTTAAGTCCACAGGGAGAGCTCATGAAAGTAAACAAATGTCAGGCCTTCCTCATTTATCACAATGAGGAAACACATGCACAATGGTGGAATGCCGTAAGAACACCAAAGCGGTGCGCAGATCAGAAGCAAAAACCTGCCTGTTGTAGATTCCATCATGAAGACCCTAAAGGGAAGAAGGCCATTGCCGCGTACTCTATCCCGCAGAATTCAGTAAAAGAATGTCAACTTCTGACTTTTCCCGACTGAATATCATACGACCATACGACAGTATTTTTGGGGCGCAGGGGACTGGCAGCTTTTTGGAATGAGGGGGTCAGAGGAAAAGAATAATGGGCATTGAAGAAATAGTATTTTGTGCTTGTTAACGAGAGCGTGATACATTCCATGTGTATTTGTGTGTGTGTGGGTGCACCATGGCCAGGGGCTGTTCTTGATTAAGGTCGTAGAAGGATCTTGTATTTCGGAGTTGTAGCAATTGTCGTGTTGTTCGACCGTCTTATAAAAAGTAGGAAAAATATAAATATTAGCCCTAGTACCTCATTATACAGTTAACTTAAACGTTTGCCAGTCTGAGGAAACTCGAGCCAAAAAATTGGAATTCGAGACGAATCAATTAAACTGTCACCAAGAATTGAACGCAAATTTGTCGAACTGAAAAATTAAAGAAAAATAGTAAAACTTCCAGCCTCTCAGGCAGTATTCTAAAATTAATTCTAAATATCTAAAATATACTCTTGTTATTTAAATATCTAAAAATATACTCTCGATATTTTGTATCTTCTGGCTCGAAGTCACCTTGGATAAATTTTAGGTAAGACCCTTTGCTCGATCAAGCACATGAAGAGGAAACCGAAACATTATTATTATTATTATTATTATTATTATTATTTAGTATAAATACACAGGTGATTATTGGTGATTATACAAAATCGCGCGCTCTCATTGGCTCGCTATCTCGGATCGATTATCAGCCGATAATCACCTCGACGGACAAAATGGTTGCCAGTAGTCGTTTTGCCACTGTAAGTGAAGATGATTTCGCGTTGAAATGTTTTTTTTCTTCTCTTTTTTGAAATAATCAACCTGTGTATTTATACTAAAACAATTATTCGCCTCAGGCTCAGTGATTATCGGTGAATATTGACCTCGACCTCGTCTCGGTGAATATTCACCGATAATCACTTCGCCTTCGGCGAATAATTGTCAAATATTACTGACGACATAAGAAGCGGCAAGCACAATTACAAGGCAAATTATGTGTTAAAATTTATTGATGCAATTTCGTTTTGACATGAAGTTAGGCAAACGTTTAAGACAAGTGTGGGTTAAAGACAAAAACATTCTCCTTGCAGCTGGAGAGGAAGTCATCAACAAATAATTATTAATTTAAACACAGCTTCTATTTTATCTGTTAAGGTAAAATAGCACAATATTTTAGTCAGTTCCTCACTTCACAATTCACTTTAGCAGTTTTTTCAAACCGACTTGAATTCTCAAGTCTTTTTCAGGAAAAATAGTTTTCTCTTTTTTGTGCGAGCTAGTTGTTTTGATAATGTACAGATGACATTTGAAATTTTAAAGGCTAAATTTCAGACCCGTCTTTTTTAATAAACACCAGAATGTACTTTCATTATCTTATTACATATTACTTGAAAGCGGCAAACAGTTAATTTAGAATGTACTTTAAGTACCTCATTACATAATACTTGAAAGCGGGAAACAGTTAGTTCTTTTGTAAAATGCCAACGATCAATAACATGACATCGAGTAGGCGTTATTAGGGCCGTTTATACGAGAGAAAATAAGCCGCGGCTAACTCTGGCCGCGGCTTACGTAAGCCGCGAAAGGAACTATTTATACGAGTATGAACTCCCAGGCCAGGATAAGACGCGGCTTGAGAAAACCGTGAACGTAGATTTTGTACCATTTATACGGGGTGTTCGCGGCTTACGTAAGCCGCGGCCAGAGTTAGCCGCGGCTTATTTTCTCTTGTATAAACGGCCCTATTGTCCCATGCTGGACAGGTGACCAAATTTGTGAATTAACCTTACTTTAAACTTCTTCCTCTCGGGTTCTATCTTCTATAGCAAATTTTTCATTCAGCACAATTACGCAAGTTTAAGAAAAAGTTAGTAAACACGAATACGTTTTCTTGGAAGAAAATATATATCGGCTTTTATTCATAGAGGTCGAGTTCCGTAACTTAACTTCCACTTGTAATTTTTTTCACTTAAATTGTTCGCGCGAGGGCGAAGCATAATGACGTTATTGAATTTACTGGAAAAAATAAAAAGGTGTCGTAACTTGCACTTTGGAGTGTAAAACAAGGTTTATAAGATCTTTATTGTATCTATTAGAAATTAATTGGCGCGGGAAAGCATAACATAAAGTCAAAAAGGCTGTGTTGTACACTTAATTTGCTAATGATAGAGCTCTTACTAGGTATAAGAAGCTCTCGGCTGCCTTTGGGCCTTGATAGTCAGTCTCTTCAGACTCATTCAGTCGTTTCAATCGTTAGCCTACACATTGAACCTAAATTTGATTTCATGTTAAGTCTTGGTTTTACAAGTTGGTAAGCAAGGTATAGACAAATTGCCCAAGACGAAAACTGAAAGAGGTATGTCCAAGGTTAGTAATTTAGCGTCTTTCGCGCATTGTACCTTATTTGCCCTGCTTTGAAAGTCTTTTCTCCAATTGAAATGATGTTTTTGCAGGAACCAGTTTCCTGTCGCCATATTAGCTGGTTTTTGTTAAAAACGGTAACAAAAGGTTGGTATAAGTTTAAGTTTAATAAAGCTTCTTACCAATGTACAAAAGAAAATATATATACAAAAGTACAATAGGTAAAGGAAAGCAATAGGGGGAAACTGAATTCCCATATAAAAACTGCTCTCCAAAAATAAAAGTTAAAACAATTAAGAATAGTATATCTGATATAGAATTTCCCAATGTGTACGAAACATAAAAGACCTATCTATTTACAAAGATAATTAAGTAGTAAAGTTCTAAACGAGCTTAAGCTGGAAGGAGACATAACTGAGTTAGGTAAAGAGTTCCAGTCATTAACGTAACGGCTAAAAAATGAAAATTTAAAATAGTTTGTCCTTGCTGCTTTAGGCCTAATATTAAAGTTATGGTTACTTCTAGTTCTTGTTGGGCCATTCAGATCCACATATGCAGTATATAGTCAATATCAGAATAGCCATGAATTATCTTGTAAAGCTGAAGCAAGCAGAGGTATTTCCTTCGAAGCTCCAATGATGACCAGTTTAGTTCAATGAGCCTTTCAGAGTGAGGTTTATCAGATCCACATATCAATCGAGTAGCACGACGCTGGATGGATTCAATACTGTGTATGTGTTTAACCAAATAAGGGTTCCACACTGTGCAGGCATATTCCAAAATAGGACGAACTAAAGCATTAAAAGCTGTTTTAATTGCCACAAGATCTTTGGGCCCAAATGTTCTCCTTATTAGACCCAACACTCGATTTGCCTTACCAACAATGTCATTGATATGAGCGTCCCACCTTAAAGAAGATTCAATCCAAATACCCAGATGCTTATGTTTATCTACAGCCGACAGATTATTCTCATTTATCACATACTGATGAACTAAAGGACATTTAGACTTGGTAACATGTAGGGCCTTACACTTTTCGGGATTCAGCGTGACAGGTCACCCTGAAACTCAACACAATCATCTACAAATGCGATGTTACGATAAAGTACACTGTCATCAGCAAAAAGCTCTGTACTACAGCTTACATTTAGGGGGAAGTCATTTATATACAGCAGGAAAAGAAGTGGCCCTAATATACTCCCTTGACGGACACCAGATATATCACTTCATTTACCTTCTTGTTTTTTAACTAACGGTAAATAAAATTTAAACTAACTTAAAATGAGAATAAAACTAAAAAACAGGATGACTATATTCGTGCAAAGCTGTAACAGTTTGTCCAGTTTCCCCAATGGTTGTCATCTCCTTCGCTTTTCTTCTCTTAATCTCCTTTTGTTCTTTATTTTCGTACTCTAAGGCATTTTTAATTGACATTTCAAAATTTCAAACTTTAAGAAATGTTAAAATTTTCTCATTCGTTGTGCGCTTTATTCTTGTATTCTAAAACCTTATTGTCGTTGCTCGGACTTTTATGCAAATATTTTAGTCTCTTATTATTTCAAAAATGTTGTCGGTCAAATCCATTCTCAGGTTGAATCCGTTTTTACCTTATAGGTTAAATTCGTGATCTGCATTTTACCTAGGTTGAATATGCACTCTACCTTGATAGGATTGAAAACACCAATACCTTCCCTCAAGCTCTGTCTTACGCATCTCAACACATCTTCTTAATGTTTCATATATATCATCTTATCGGCTTCTGCATTCATACACTGATCGATTTAGTGTCAACATTACAACAAAGTTAGGGAACAAAGAACTGTACTGTGTACTTACCGGTGATCGAGCTCCGGCCTTCCAGATCTATAGTCCTGTGTCTTCATCACTACACTACGACGACGAACATGCGCAACCCAACACAGTTCTTTTCATAAATTACTTTTGTATGGTAAGTCAATTGATATCTACGTCTAAAAACCAAACCTAATTCTAACCTGACCCTAATTTTTCTCTAAGCTTAATTTAGGCTTCAAAAAAGTTACTTCAATCTATCTAAGTGCGTATTCGACCTAGGTGAAATGAGGATGACCAAGTTAACCTAAGTTAAAAAGGATTCAACCTGAGAACGGAATTTTATGATCTTGAACTTGGACTTGAACATTTAAAGGACTCGACAAATAAAAAATGTCGTCTATATGTATCAAAGTATTGGCACATATCGTTTGAAGAAAAGAGCCAAGTTTCTCGAAACCTATACATAGTCAAAACATTTCAATTTCCGCTATTTAACAAACGTGTAACAGGTATAGATTATTTTCGGTCTTTCAGTTAACGTAGAACAGCATTGAAGTATTGAAGTATTTTGGGGTAGATTATAAAGAACCTACAAGGAAAAAGGTAAGCAAAAGTCAACGATTTTGTGTGCGCTTTTACAAGACATTTACTAAACTAACTCGGAAAACAACCCAGAAATGTGTGCATGGGGTTGAAACATTGTCTTCTCAAAGATAGCGTCCACTTGTGGATCAATATTCAGACTCATCAACTCAAGCCTTTGTGCTCGATGTCAATGCGCCACTTAGAGGCCGCTTTTATTGGTTCTATTCTGTGTCACTTCATTTTCAGCTGCTTTATCAAACAATCATGATAAAATACATTTTAGCACGGAATGTTACTAATACGAAGTGTATTCGTTCATTGCTTTAAAGCGAGATTGCGTGTATATGAATAATCACGATGTTTTCGTGCAAATTGGGACAAAAAATATTGTAAGGTTTCTAAAAGCCAACTAAACTGCACGAGCCCAGAGGTCTTAAATTTATCAGTGTTTAATTTTTTGAAATTGTACGAAAAAAAAAATTGTGGCTACTTATTGATATTAAATAAAAGAAAAGTTATGATAATTGTGCAGGGGACTCACATTTGATTGGTTATCTGTGATTATTGGCCAATCAGAATGCTTAGTTTGTTACCTTCGATTTTCTTACCGAATTACCTCTTTCCTCTTTTTTGTATTGCGTTACCTAACAACCGCATTTCTCTTAGCCGATCACAAACTATCCTAATGTTCTAACCGTCGTTTTCTTTCTTCACGTAGATGGCCAATGATTCTCATCACCAAAACAGAACACTTCCTCCAAATTTTGAGCCCATTTCTTCATCCGAGTGCATCGCCTGGCTGACAGTATTTAACATCGAAGCTGTTGCTATAGTGACCATGAATGCCCTTACAATCATTATTTTCCTGAAAGAGCGAATCCTTCACAAGCGTACCACGTACCTGGTGATCAGCCTGGCGGTTGCAGACATGTTTGTTGCATACATCTTGATCACTGAGAGTTTGTTATTGGGCGTCAATTGTAACTTGTGGACGATAAACCTGTTCAGGAGCTTTGACATCATCACATGTTTTGCAAGTTTGGCACATTTCTTTACAGCAGCCTCTGTAGCAAACCTTGCTGCTATTTCTTTGGAGAGGATGCACGCAACTTTCCGTCCATTCAAGCATCGCCTCCTGAAAAAGAAGATGTTTGGAGCAGCTGTTGCGGGTGTTTGGTTTACAGCTGCCTTGTCTACAGCTATCACTTGTTCAAAACGTTTCCGGGGCCGCTCAGATATCACTACTATTTTTCAAGGGCAAGCATCATACCTCGCGCTGCTATTGTGTTGCCTTTTGATCATCGTTGTTTCTTACACGTCCATCGCTACTAAATTTAACTGTGGAACGCATCCTCAGCATCATGGTGCAATCAGAAGAGAAAGAAAGCTGACCAAGACATTGTTCATTGTAACAACTGTATCGTTAATACTAGTGATGCCATTTCCATTTTTCGTGTTTCTTTCTTCTGTCACTTCAAGCGAAATGTTTGAAACCATTTCTCATGAAACACGGAAGCATTTAGTTTATTCCTTAGAGTGCTTATTTTACGGAAACTCTCTTATAAATCCATTGTTATATGCATTTAAAATGCCAGAGTTCAAAAGATCTCTGTTTTTATTATTGCGTTGTAGATCTCGCTCGGAGCCAGTTCAGGGTTTTCCTCTTAATGACATTTAAAGTTGTGAGAATTCACTCAGTTAACTGGTGAATATGGTTTAAAAATATATTAAGACCCCTGGCAAAACTTAGTCTAAGAGAAACAATAATACAATACAGACATACTTTCAGGGTTAATGAAACACAACGAAACGACAGAACAGAACAAAACAACTGTTGAGAATCCCAACTGGCTAGAGGCAAACCAGTGGGCTATTTACAAGTGCAGCTGGAAAGTTTAACCAGGGACTACCAGGATCAAATTCAACGAGTGGTCAGAGCGGGTCGTGAACCCGGGTTCTCCGGATCTTAAAGTGCACCTAACCCCCCAAATTTTAATTGGAGTAAATGATTTACTATATTTTTTATAGTACATTTGTGAAAAATTATTAGATTTGCTCAAATCTAGTATCTTTTATGGCCCCTCAAAGTTTGAAAAATCGCACCTAAATGGCAGCCATCTTGGTTCAAGTCCGAGTAACGGGAGGATTGGGGCTAGTAGTTGCTATGACGTAGAAAGGAGAACGAGTGTGTTGACAAAGTTCACATAGTTCGCATATGGTCCACTGTTGTAGTCCAGAAAATGCCGAAGAGATGTATTGCTGCTGGTTGCAACAACGTGAGAAATTTAAAAGAAGGTATTTCTCTTCATAAGTTGCCATTCTACAACGACGATCGTACAGAAGCCAAGAAAAGAAGGAAGAAATGGGTCGATTTTGTTCGACTGAAGCGAGCGAAATGGCAACCATCGCAATCTTCAGTGCCATGTTCCGAACATTTAGAGCGTGAAGATTTTGTTCGTTCAGCTGATCTGGGCGATGAACAAAATCTTGACAATTCCAAGAGATGGCTTAGGACGGACGACTTTGGAGTGTGTGTTTTTCATTCAGTGCTGTTAAAAAGAGAAGAATTCCAAAAGCTAACAGAAGAATGCTGTGAAAATAGTAAACAACACCGGGAAGCACTCTCACGCGGTTCTCCTTTCTACGTCACAGCTCGACTCGCCCCAGGTCGCGGACTTGAACCAATGTTTGTCAACTTCTACTAGACGTAGAAAATCGAGAATTCACCCAAATCGAAAAATTCTTTCACCAATTAACTTCACACAGTATGGAGATTTATTGAAGCTACAATTATATTTGGGGTTAGGTGCACTTTAAGGCAAGCGCTCTAACCACTGGACCACAAATAGCTATGAGGGCAAGCTGCTGGAAGCTAAGAGCTTGAGATTGAATACGCACTCAGATGGATTAAAGAAACTCTTTTGGAGCCTAACTTAAGCCTAGAGAAAAATTAGGGTCAGGTTAGGATTAGTTTTGGTTGTTGTACATAGATATTAAATTGACCATCATAGAAAAGTAAAAAATAAAAAGATCTTTGTTGGGTTGAGCATGTTCGTCGTTGTAGTCATTGTAGTGTAGTGGTGAAGACAGGACTACAGATCTGGAGGGTGCGAGTTCGAGAACCGGTAAGTGCAAAGTACACTTCTTTGTTCCCTTAGTATGTTCTACTGTTGAGACTCAATTA
>NW_027180042.1:0-23299 GCF_036669925.1 Montipora capricornis | reverse complement strand
TTTTTTAGCCTTACCGAAGTTCGACTAAAAAATCGGCCATTTTTGAAAAATTTCCCTTTCCCCCCGGTTGCCGTTTTGCCAAAATTGCCATTTTCGGTACTTTTGCGAAAAATGTCATTTCTCCTTTGATAGGTCTTTTTTCATGCGGTTTTTTGCCTAGCACAAATCTAGGATAGTTTAGCTTTCAATCCATACTAATTAGGCCATCAGGCAACTTGTATTTCCTATTTTTTCAGCCTTACGAAGTTCGACTAAAAAATCGGCCATTTTTGAAAAATTTCCCTTGGTCCCCCCTTTGCCGTTTTGCCAAAAATTGCCATGTGCGGTACTTTTGAGAAAGATGTCATTTCTCCTTTGATAGGTCTTTTTTCATGCGGTTTTTTGCATAGCACAAATCTAGGATAGTTTAGCTTTCAATCCATACTAATTAGGCCATCAGGCGACTTGTATTTCCTATTTTTTTAGCCTTACGAAGTTCGACTAAAAAATGGGCCATTTTTGAAAAATTTCCCTTGGTCCCCCCTTTGCCGTTTTGCCAAAAATTGCCATTTTCGGTACTTTTGCGAAAAATGTCATTTCTCCTTTGATAGGTCTTTTTTCATGCGGTTTTTTGCCTAGCACAAATCTAGGATAGTTTAGCTTTCAATCCATACTAATTAGGCCATCAGGCGACTTGTATTTCCTATTTTTTTAGCCTTACGAAGTTCGACTAAAAAATCGGCCATTTTTGAAAAATTTCCCTTGGTCCCCCCTTTGCCGTTTTGCCAAAAATTGCCATTTTCGGTACTTTTGCGAAAATGTCATTTTTCCCTTTGAGGTCTTTTTTCATGCGGTTTTTTGCCTAGCACAAATCTAGGATAGTTTAGCTTTCAATCCATACTAATTAGGCCATCAGGCGACTTGTATTTCCTATTTTTTTAGCCTTACGAAGTTCGACTAAAAATTTGGCCATTTTTGAAAAATTTCCCTTGGTCCCCCCTTTGCCGTTTTGCCAAAAATTGGCCATTTTCGGTACTTTTGCGAAAAATGTCATTTCTCCTTTGATAGGTCTTTTTTCATGCGGTTTTTGGATAGCACAAATCTAGGATAGTTTAGCTTTCAATCCATACTAATTAGGCCATCAGGCGACTTGTATTTCCTATTTTTTTAGCCTTACGAAGTTCGACTAAAAAATCGGCCATTTTTGAAAAATTTCCCTTGGTCCCCCCTTTGCCGTTTTGCCAAAAATTGCCATTTTCGGTACTTTTGCGAAAAATGTCATTTCTCCTTTGATAGGTCTTTTTTCATGCGGTTTTTTGCATAGCACAAATCTAGGATAGTTTAGCTTTCAATCCATACTAATTAGGCCATCAGGCGACTTGTATTTCCTATTTTTTAGCCTTACGAAGTTCGACTAAAAATTCGGCCATATTTGAAAAATTTCCCTTGGTCCCCCCTTTGCCGTTTTGCCAAAAATTGCCATTTTCGGTACTTTTGCGAAAAATGTCATTTCTCCTTTGATAGGTCTTTTTTCATGCGGTTTTTTTGCATAGCACAAATCTAGGATAGTTTAGCTTTCAATCCATACTAATTAGGCCATCAGGCGACTTGTATTTCCTATTTTTTTAGCCTTACGAAGTTCGACTAAAAAATCGGCCATTTTTGAAAAATTTCCCTTGGTCCTCTCTTTGCCGTTTTGCCAAAAATTGCCATTTTCGGTACTTTTGCGAAAAATGTCATTTCTCCTTGAATAGGTCTTTTTTCATGCGGTTTTTTGCATAGCACAAATCTAGGATAGTTTAGCTTTCAATCCATACTAATTAGGCCATCAGGCGACTTGTATTTCCTATTTTTTTAGCCTTCCGAACTTCGACTAAAATATCGGCCATTTTTGAAAAAATTTCCCTTGGTCCCGTCCCCCTTTTGCCGTTTTGCCAAAAATTGCCATTTTCGGTACTTTTGCGAAAAATGTCATTTCTCCTTTAATATGTCTTTTTTCATGCGGTTTTTTTGCATAGCACAAATCTAGGATAGTTTAGCTTTCAATCCATACTAATTAGGCCATCAGGCGACTTGTATTCCCTATTTTTTAGCCTTACGAAGTTCGACTAAAAAATCGGCCATTTTTGAAAAATTTCCCTTGGTCCCCCCTTTGCCGTTTTGCCAAAAATTGCCATTTTCGGTACTTTTGCGAAAAATGTCATTTCTCCTTTGATAGGTCTTTTTTCATGCGGTTTTTTGCATAGCACAAATCTAGGATAGTTTAGCTTTCAATCCATACTAATTAGGCCATCAGGCGACTTGTATTTCCTATTTTTTTAGCCTTACGAAGTTCGACTAAAAAATGGGCCATTTTTGAAAAATTTCCCTTGGTCCCCCCTTTGCCGTTTTGCCAAAAATTGCCATTTTCGGTACTTTTGCAAAAAAATGTCATTTCTCCTTTGATAGGTTTTTTTTCATGCGGTTTTTTGCATAGCACAAATCTAGGATAGTTTAGCTTTCAATCCATACTAATTAGGCCATCAGGCGACTTGTATTTCCTATTTTTTTAGCCTTACGAAGTTCGACTAAAAATCGGCCATTATAGAAAAAGTTCCCTTTGTCCCCCATTTGCCGTTTTGCCAAAAATTGCCATTTTCGGTACTTTTGCGAAAAATGTCATTTCTCCTTTGATAGGTCTTTTTTCATGCGGTTTTTTGCATAGCACAAATCTAGGATAGTTTAGCTTTCAATCCATACTAATTAGGCCATCAGGCAACTTGTATTTCCTATTTTTTTAGCCTTACGAAGTTCGACTAAAAAATCGGCCATTTTTGAAAAATTTTCCTTGTTCCCCCCTTTGCCGTTTTGCCAAAAATTGCCATTTTCGGTACTTTTGCGAAAAATGTCATTTCTCCTTTGATAGGTCTTTTTTCATGCGGTTTTTTGCATAGCACAAATATAGGATAGTTTAGCTTTCAATCCATACTAATTAGGCCATCAGGCGACTTGTATTTCCTATTTTTTAGCCTTACGAAGTTCGACTAAAAAATCGGCCATTTTTGAAAAATTTCCCTTGGTCCCCCCTTTGCCGTTTTGCCAAAAATTGCCATTTTCGGTACTTTTGCGAAAAATGTCATTTCTCCTTTGATAGGTCTTTTTTCATGCGGTTTTTTGCATAGCACAAATCTAGGATAGTTTAGCTTTCAATCCATACTAATTAGGCCATCAGGCGACTTGTATTTCCTATTTTTTTAGCCTTACGAAGTTCGACTAAAAAATCGGCCATTTTTGAAAAATTTCCCTTGGTCCCCCCTTTGCCGTTTTGCCAAAAATTGCCATTTTCGGTACTTTTGCGAAAAATGTCATTTCTCCTTTGATAGGTTTTTTTTCATGCGGTTTTTTGCATAGCACAAATCTAGGATAGTTTAGCTTTCAATCCATACTAATTAGGCCATCAGGCGACTTGTATTTCCTATTTTTTTAGCCTTACGAAGTTCGACTAAAAAATCGGCCATTTTTGAAAAATTTCCCTTGGTCCCCCCTTTGCCGTTTTGCCAAAAATTGCCATTTTCGGTACTTTTGCGAAAAATGTCATTTCTCCTTTGATAGGTCTTTTTTCATGCGGTTTTTGCATAGCACAAATCTAGGATAGTTTAGCTTTCAATCCATACTAATTAGGCCATCAGGCGACTTGTATTTCCTATTTTTTAGCCTTACGAAGTTCGACTAAAAAATCGGCCATTTTTGAAAAATTTCCCTTGGTCCCCCCTTTGCCGTTTTGCCAAAAATTGCCATTTTCGGTACTTTTGCGAAAAATGTCATTTCTCCTTTGATAGGTCTTTTTTCATGCGGTTTTTTGCATAGCACAAATCTAGGATAGTTTAGCTTTCAATCCATACTAATTAGGCCATCAGGCGACTTGTATTTCCTATTTTTTTAGCCTTACGAAGTTCGACTAAAAAATCGGCCATTTTTGAAAAATTTCCCTTGGTCCCCCCTTTGCCGTTTTGCCAAAAATTGCCATTTTCGGTACTTTTGCGAAAAATGTCATTTCTCCTTTGATAGGTCTTTTTTCATGCGGTTTTTTGCATAGCACAAATCTAGGATAGTTTAGCTTTCAATCCATACTAATTAGGCCATCAGGCGACTTGTATTTCCTATTTTTTTAGCCTTACGAAGTTCGACTAAAAAATCGGCCATTTTTGAAAAATTTCCCTTGGTCCCCCCTTTGCCGTTTTGCCAAAAATTGCCATTTTCGGTACTTTTGCGAAAAATGTCATTTCTCCTTTGATAGGTCTTTTTTCATGCGGTTTTTTGCATAGCACAAATCTAGGATAGTTTAGCTTTCAATCCATACTAATTAGGCCATCAGGCGACTTGTATTTCCTATTTTTTTAGCCTTACGAAGTTCGACTAAAAATCGGCCATTTTTGAAAAATTTCCCTTGGTCCCCCCTTTGCCGTTTTGCCAAAAATTGCCATTTTCGGTACTTTTGCGAAAAATGTCATTTCTCCTTTGATAGGTCTTTTTTCATGCGGTTTTTTGCATAGCACAAATCTAGGATAGTTTAGCTTTCAATCCATACTAATTAGGCCATCAGGCGACTTGTATTTCCTAATTTTTTAGACTTACGACGTTCGACTAAAAAATGGGCCATTTTTGAAAAATTTCCCTTGGTCCCCCCTTTGCCGTTTTGCCAAAAATTGCCATTTTCGGTACTTTTGCAAAAAAATGTCATTTCTCCTTTGATAGGTCTTTTTTCATGCGGTTTTTTGCATAGCACAAATCTAGGATAGTTTAGCTTTCAATCCATACTAATTAGGCCATCAGGCGACTTGTATTTCCTATTTTTTTAGCCTTACGAAGTTCGACTAAAAAATCGGCCATTTTTGAAAAATTTCCCTTGGTCCCCCCTTTGCCGTTTTGCCAAAAATTGCCATTTTCGGTACTTTTGCGAAAAATGTCATTTCTCCTTTGATAGGTCTTTTTTCATGCGGTTTTTTGCATAGCACAAATCTAGGATAGTTTAGCTTTCAATCCATACTAATTAGGCCATCAGGCGACTTGTATTTCCTATTTTTTTAGCCTTACGAAGTTCGACTAAAAAATCGGCCATTTTTGAAAAATTTCCCTTGGTCCCCCCTTTGCCGTTTTGCCAAAAATTGCCATTTTCGGTACTTTTGCGAAAAATGTCATTTCTCCTTTGATAGGTCTTTTTTCATGCGGTTTTTTGCATAGCACAAATCTAGGATAGTTTAGCTTTCAATCCATACTAATTAGGCCATCAGGCGACTTGTATTTCCTATTTTTTTAGCCTTACGAAGTTCGACTAAAAAATCGGCCATTTTTGAAAAATTTCCCTTGGTCCCCCTTTGCCGTTTTGCCAAAAATTGCCATTTTCGGTACTTTTGCGAAAAATGTCATTTCTCCTTTGATAGGTCTTTTTTCATGCGGTTTTTGCATAGCACAAATCTAGGATAGTTTAGCTTTCAATCCATACTAATTAGGCCATCAGGCGACTTGTTTCCTATTTTTTTAGCCTTACGAAGTTCGACTAAAAAATCGGCCATTTTTGAAAAATTTCCCTTGGTCCCCCTTTGCCGTTTTGCCAAAAATTGCCATTTTCGGTACTTTTGCGAAAAATGTCATTTCTCCTTTGATAGGTCTTTTTTCATGCGGTTTTTTGCATAGCACAAATCTAGGATAGTTTAGCTTTCAATCCATACTAATTAGGCCATCAGGCGACTTGTATTTCCTATTTTTTTAGCCTTACGAAGTTCGACTAAAAAATCGGCCATTTTTGAAAAATTTCCCTTGGTCCCCCCTTTGCCGTTTTGCCAAAAATTGCCATTTTCGGTACTTTTGCGAAAAATGTCATTTCTCCTTTGATAGGTCTTTTTTCATGCGGTTTTTTGCATAGCACAAATCTAGGATAGTTTAGCTTTCAATCCATACTAATTAGGCCATCAGGCGACTTGTATTTCCTATTTTTTTAGCCTTACGAAGTTCGACTAAAAAATCGGCCATTTTTCAAAAAATTTCCCTTGGTCCCCATTTTGCCGTTTTGCCAAAAATTGCAAATTTCGGTACTTTTGCGAAAAATGTCATTTCTCCTTCGATAGGTCTTTTTTCATGCGGTTTTTTGCATAGCACAAATCTAGGATAGTTTAGCTTTCAATCCATACTAATTAGGCCATCAGGCGACTTGTATTTCCGATGTTTTTTAGCCTTACGAAGTTCGACGAAAAAAGCGGCCACCTTAGAAACATTTCCCTTGGTCCCCCCTTTGCCGTTTTGCCAAAAATTGCCATTTTCGGTACTTTTGCTAAAAATGTCATTTCTCCTTTGATATGTCTTTTTTCATGCGGTTTTTTGCATAGCACAAATCTAGGATAGTTTAGCTTTCAATCCATACTAATTAGGCCATCAGGCGACTTGTATTTCCTATTTTTTTTAGCCTTACGAAGTTCGACTAAAAAATCGGCCATTTTTGAAAAATTTCCCTTGGTCCCCCCTTTGCCGTTTTGCCAAAAATTGCCATTTTCGGTACTTTTGCGAAAAATGTCATTTCTCCTTTGATAGGTTTTTTTTCATGCGGTTTTTTGCATAGCACAAATCTAGGATAGTTTAGCTTTCAATCCATACTATTAGGCCATCAGGCGACTTGTATTTCCTATTTTTTAGCCTTACGAAGTTCGACTAAAAAATCGGCCATTTTTGAAAAATTTCCCTTGGTCCCCCCTTTGCCGTTTTGCCAAAAATTGCCATTTTCGGTACTTTTGCGAAAAATGTCATTTCTCCTTTGAGAGGTCTTTTTTCATGCGGTTTTTTGCATAGCACAAATCTAGGATAGTTTAGCTTTCAATCCATACTAATTAGGCCATCAGGCGACTTGTATTTCTTATTTTTTTAGCCTTACGAACTTCGACTAAAAATCGGCCATTTTTGAAAAATTTCCCTTGGTCCCCCCTTTGCCGTTTTGCCAAAAATTGCCATTTTCGGTACTTTTGCGAAAAATGTCATTCCTCCTTTGATAAGTCTTTTTTCATGCGGTTTTTTGCATAGCACAAATCTAGGATAGTTTAGCTTTCAATCCATACTAATTAGGCCATCAGGCGACTTGTATTTCCTATTTTTTTAGCCTTACGAAGTTCGACTAAAAAATCGGCCATTTTTGAAAAATTTCCCTTGGTCCCCCCTTTGCCGTTTTGCCAAAAATTGCCATTTTCGGTACTTTGGCGAAAAATGTCATTTCTCCTTTGATAGGTCTTTTTTCATGCGGTTTTTTGCATAGCACAAATCTAGGATAGTTTAGCTTTCAATCCATACTAATTAGGCCATCAGGCGACTTGTATTTCCTATTTTTTTAGCCTTACGAAGTTCGACTAAAAAATCGGCCATTTTTGAAAAATTTCCCTTGGTCCCCCCTTTGCCGTTTTGCCAAAAATTGCCATTTTCGTACTTTTGCGAAAAATGTCATTTCTCCTTTGATAGGTCTTTTTTTCATGCGGTTTTTTGCATAGCACAAATCTAGTATAGTTTAGCTTTCAATCCATACTAATTAGGCCATCAGGCGACTTGTATTTCCTATTTTTTTAGCCTTACGAAGTTCGACTAAAAAATCGGCCATTTTTGAAAAATTTCCCTTGGTCCCCCCTTTGCCGTTTTGCCAAAAATTGCCATTTTCGTTACTTTTGCGAAAAATGTCATTTCTCCTTTGATAGGTCTTTTTTCATGCGGTTTTTTGCATAGCACAAATCTAGGATAGTTTAGCTTTCAATCCATACTAATTAGGCCATCAGGCGACTTGTATTTCCTATTTTTTTAGCCTTACGAAGTTCGACTAAAAAATCGGCCATTTTTGAAAAATTTCCCTTGGTCCCCCCTTTGCCGTTTTGCCAAAAATTGCCATTTTCGGTACTTTTGCGAAAAATGTCATTTCTCCTTTGATAGGTCTTTTTTTCATGCGGTTTTTTGCATAGCACAAATCTAGGATAGTTAAGCTTTTAATCCATACTAATTAGGCCATCAGGCGACTTGTATTTCCTATTTTTTTAGCCTTACGAAGTTCGACTAAAAAATCGGCCATTTTTGAAAAATTTCCCTTGGTCCCCCCTTTGCCGTTTTGCCAAAAATTGCCATTTTCGGTACTTTTGCGAAAAATGTCATTTCTCCTTTGATAGGGTTTTTTTCGTGCGGTTTTTTGCATAGCACAAATCTAGGATAGTTTAGCTTTCAATCCATACTAATTAGGCCATCAGGCGACTTGTATTTCCTATTTTTTTAGCTTACGAAGTTGGACTAAAAAATCGGCCATTTTTGATAAATTTCCCCTGGTCCCCCCTTTGCCGTTCTGCCAAAATTTGCCATTTTCGGTACTTTTGCGAAAAATGTCATTTCTCCTTTAATAGGTCTTTTTTCATGCGGTTTTTTGCATAGCACAAATCTCGGATAGTTTAGCTTTCAATCCATACTAATTAGGCCATCAGGCGACTTGTATTTCCTATTTTTTTAGCCTTACGAAGTTCGACTAAAAAATCGGCCATTTTTGAAAAATTTCCCTTGGTCCCCCCTTTGCCGTTTTGCCAAAAATTGCCATTTTCGGTACTTTTGCGAAAAATGTCATTTCTCCTTTGATAGGTCTTTTTTCATGCGGTTTTTTGCATAGCACAAATCTAGGATAGTTTAGCTTTCAATCCATACTAATTAGGCCATCAGGCGACTTGTATTTCCTATTTTTTAAGCCGAACGAAGTTCGTACTATAATTCGGACATTTTTGAAAAATTCCCTTGGTCCCCCCTTTGCCGTTTTGCCAAAAATTGCCATTTTCGGTACTTTTGCGAAAAATGTCATTTCTCCTTTGATAGGTCTTTTTTCATGCGGTTTTTTGCATAGCACAAATCTAGGATAGTTTAGCTTTCAATCCATACTAATTAGGCCATCAGGCGACTTGTATTTCCTATTTTTTTAGCCTTACGAAGTTCGAGCCTAAGAAAATCGGCCATTTGATTTGAATAAATTTCCCTTGGTCCCCCCTTTGCCGTTTTGCCAAAAAGTGCCATTTTCGGTACTTTTGCGAAAAATGTCATTTCTCCTTTGATAGGTCTTTTATTCGATGCGGTTTTATTTTGCATAGCACAAAATCTAGGATAGTTTACGCTTTTCAATCCATACTAATTAGGCCCATCAGGCAGACTTGTAATTTCCTATTTTTTTTAGCCCTTACGAAGTTCGACTAAAAAATCGGCCATTTTTTGGAAAAATTTCCCTTGGTCCCCCCTTAGTTCCGATTTTGCCAAAAATTGCCATTTTCGGTACTTTTGCGAAAAATGTCATTTCTCCTTTGGGGATAGGTCTTTTTTTCATGCGGTTTTTTGCATCGCACCAATCTAGGATAGTTTAGCTTTCAATCCATACTAATTAGGCCATCAGCGACCTTGTATTTCCTATTTTATTTTTAGCCTAGTACGAAGTTCGACTAACATCCTCAAAATGGTCCATGTTTTTGAAAAATTTCCCTTGGTCCCCCCTTTGGCCGTTTTGGCCAAAAATTGGCCATTTTCCGGTACTTTTGCAAAAAAATGTCATTTCTCCTTTGATAGGTCTTTTGTTCATTGCGGTTTTTTGCATGTAGCACAAATCTAGGATAGTTTAGCATATATCAATGCCATACTAATTAGGCCATTCCAGGCGACTTGTATTGCCTATGTTTTTTTAGCCTTACGAAGTTCGACTAAAAAATCGGCCATTTTTGAAAAATTTCCCTTGGAGTCACCCCCCCCCGTTTTGGTTTTGCTCGTTTTTGCCAAAATTGCCATTTGCGGTACTTTTGCGAAAAATGTCATTTCTCCTTTGATAGGTCTTTTTTCATGCGGGTTTTTGCATAGCACAAATCTAGGGTAGTTTTTAGCCTTGGTCGACATCCATACTAATTAGGCCATCATGCGACTTGTATTTCCTATTTTTTTAGCCTAGCAAAGTGGTCGACGAAAAAATCGGCCATTTTTTGAAAAATTTCCCTTGGTCCGCCCCTTTGCCGTTTTTGCCAAAAATTGCCATGTTTTCGTGGTACTTTTGCGAAAAATTGTCATTTCTCCTTTAATAGGTTTTTTTTCATGCGGTTTTTTGCATAGCACAAGTCTAGGATTGTTTAGCTTTCACTCCATACTAATTAGGCCATCAGGCGACTTGTATTTCCTATTTTTTTAGCCTTACGAAGTTCGACTAGAAAAATCGGCCATTTTTTGAAAACAATTTCCCTTGGTCCGCCACCTTTGCCGTTTTGGCCAAAATTGCCATTTTCCGGTACTTTTGCGAAAAATGTCATTTCTGCTTTGACAGGTCTTTTTTCATGCGGTTTTTTGCATAGCACAAATCTAGAATAGTTTAGCTTTAATTCCATACTAATTATGCCATCTTGCTACTTGTTTTTCCAATTTTTTCAGCCTTACGAAGTTCGACTTAAAAATGGGCCATTTTTGAAAAATTTCCCTTGGTCCCCCCTTTGCCGTATTTGCCAAAAATTGCCATGTTCGGTACTTTTGCAAAAAATGTCATTTTCTCCTTTTGATAGGTTTTTTTTTCGTAGCGGTTTTTTGCAGAGCACAAACCTAGGATCTTTTTAGCATTTCAATCCATACTAATTATGCCATCCGGCGACTTGTATTTCCCTATTTTTTTTAGCCTTACGAAGTTCGACCTAAAAAATCGGCCATTTTTTGCAAAATTTGCCTGGGTCCCCCCTTTGCCGTTTTGCCAAAAATTGCCATTTCGGTACTTTTGCGAGAAATGTCATTTCTCCTTTGATAGTTCTTTTTTCACTGCGGTTTTTTGCATAGCACAAATCCTTAGGATAGTTTTAGGCTTTCACTCCATACTAATTAGGCCATCAGGCGACTTTGTATTTACCTATTTTTTTAGCCTTACGAAGTTCGACTAAAAAATCGTTGCCATTTTTGGGAACATTCCGTGCTTGGTCCCCCCTTTTGCCGTTTTGCAAAAAATTGCCATTTTCGGTACTTTTGCGAAAAATGTTCCTTTCTCCTTTGATAGTTTTTTATTCATGCGGTTTTTTGCATAGCACAAAGTAGGATAGTTTAGCTTTCAATCCATACTAATTAGGCCATCAGGCGACTTGGATTTCCTATTTTTTTAGCCTTCCGAAGTTTTGGACTAAAAAATCGGCCATTTTTGAAAAATTTCCCTTGGATCCCCCCTTTGCCGTTTTGCAAAAAATTAGCCATTGTCGGTACTTTTGTCGAAAAATGTCATTTTCCTCCTTTGATAGTTTCTTTTTTCAGGCGGTTTTTTGCATAGTCACAAAGCTAGAATAGTTTAATAGCTTTCAATACCATACTAATTAGGCCATCAGGCGACTTGTATTTCCTATTTTTCAGCCTTACGAAGTTCGACTAAAAAATCGGCCATTTTTGAAAAATTTCCCTTGGTCCCCCCTTTGCCGTTTTGCCAAAAATTGCCATTTTCGGTACTTTTGCAAAAAAATGTCATTTCTCCTTGGGTCGGTTTTTTTTCATGCGGTTTTTTGCATAGCACAAATCTAGGCTATTTTAGCTTTCAATCCCTACTAATTAGGGCCATCAGGCGACTTGTATTTCCTATTTTTTAGCCTTACGAAGTTCGACTAAAAAATCGGCCATTTTTGAAAAATTTCCCTTGGTCCCCCCTTTGCCGTTTTGCCAAAAATTGCCATTTTCGGTACTTTTGCGAAAAATGTCATTTCTCCTTTGATAGGTCTTTTTTCATGCGGTTTTTTGCATAGCACAAATCTAGGATAGTTTAGCTTTCAATCCATACTAATTAGGCCATCAGGCGACTTGTATTTCCTATTTTTTTAGCCTTACGAAGTTCGACTAAAAAATCGGCCATTTTTGAAAAAATTCCCTTGGTCCCCCCTTTGCCGTTTTGCCAAAAATTGCCATTTTCGGTACTTTTGCGAAAAATGTCATTTCTCCTTTGATAGGTCTTTTTTCATGCGGTTTTTTGCATAGCACAAATCTAGGATAGTTTAGCTTTCAATCCATACTAATTAGGCCATCAGGCGACTTGTATTTCCTATTTTTTTAGCCTTACGAAGTTCGACTAAAAAATCGGCCATTTTTGAAAAATTTCCCTTGGTCCCCCCTTTGCCGTTTTGCCAAAAATTGCCATTTTCGGTACTTTTGCGAAAAATGTCATTTCTCCTTTGATAGGTCTTTTTTCATGCGGTTTTTTGCATAGCACAAATCTAGGATAGTTTAGCTTTCAATCCATACTAATTAGGCCATCAGGCGACTTGTATTTCCTATTTTTTTAGCCTTACGAAGTTCGACTAAAAAATCGGCCATTTTTGAAAAATTTCCCTTGGTCCCCCCTTTGCCGTTTTGCCAAAAATTGCCATTTTCGGTACTTTTGCGAAAATTGCCATTTCTCCGTTATAGGTCTTTTTCATGCGGTTTTTTGCATAGCACAAATCTAGGATAGTTTACCTTTCAATCCATTCTAAATAGGCCATCAGGCGTCTTGTATTTCCTATTTTTTTAGCCTTACGAAGTTCGACTAAAAAATCGGCCATTTTTGAAAAATTTCCCTTGGTCCCCCTGTGCCGTTTTGCCAAAAATTGCCATTTTCGGTACTTTTGCGAAAAATGTCATTTCTCCTTTGATAGGTCTTTTTTCATGCGGTTTTTTGCATAGCACAAATCTAGGATAGTTTAGCTTTCAATCCATACTAATTAGGCCATCAGGCGACTTGTATTTCCTATTTTTTAGCCTTACGAAGTTCGACTAAAAAATCGGCCATTTTTGAAAAATTTCCCTTGGTCCCCCCTTTGCCGTTTTGCCAAAAATTGCCATTTTCGGTACTTTTGCGAAAAATGTCATTTCTCCTTTGATAGGTCTTTTTTCATGCGGTTTTTTGCATAGCACAAATCTAGGATAGTTTAGCTTTCAATCCATACTAATTAGGCCATCAGGCGACTTGTATTTCCTATTTTTTAGCCTTACGAAGTTCGACTAAAAAATCGGCCATTTTTGAAAAATTTCCCTTGGTCCCCCCTTTGCCGTTTTGCCAAAAATTGCCATTTTCGGTACTTTTGCGAAAAATGTCATTTCTCCTTTGATAGGTCTTTTTTCATGCGGTTTTTTGCATAGCACAAATCTAGGATAGTTTAGCTTTCAATCCATACTAATTAGGCCATCAGGCGACTTGTATTTCCTATTTTTTTAGCCTTACGAAGTTCGACTAAAAAATCGGCCATTTTTGAAAATTTCCCTTGGTCCCCCCTTTGCCGTTTTGCCAAAAATTGCCATTTTCGGTACTTTTGCGAAAAATGTCATTTCTCCTTTGATAGGTCTTTTTCATGCGGTTTTTTGCATAGCACAAATCTAGGATAGTTTAGCTTTCAATCCATACTAATTAGGCCATCAGGCGACTTGTATTTCCTATTTTTTTAGCCTTACGAAGTTCGACTAAAAAATCGGCCATTTTTGAAAAATTTCCCTTGGTCCCCCCTTTGCCGTTTTGCCAAAAATTGCCATTTTCGGTACTTTTGCGAAAAATGTCATTTCTCCTTTGATAGGTCTTTTTTCATGCGCTTTTTGCATAGCACAAATCTAGGATAGTTTAGCCTCAAATTCATACTAATTAGGCTATCAGGCGACTTCTATTTCCAATTTTTTTAGCCTTGCGAAGTTCGACTTAAAAATTAGCCATTTTTGAAAAATTTCCCTTGGTCCCCCCTTTGCCGTTTTGCCAAAAATTGCCATTTTCGGTACTTTTGCGAAAAATGTCATTTCTCCTTTGATAGGTCTTTTTTCATGCGGTTTTTTGCATAGCACAAATCTAGGATAGTTTAGCTTTCAATCCATACTAATTAGGCCATCAGGCGACTTGTATTTCCTATTTTTTAGCCTTACGAAGTTCGACTAAAAAATCGGCCATTTTTGAAAAATTTCCCTTGGTCCCCCCTTTGCCGTTTTGCCAAAAATTGCCATTTTCGGTACTTTTGCGAAAAATGTCATTTCTCCTTTGATAGGTCTTTTTTCATGCGGTTTTTTGCATAGCACAAATCTAGGATAGTTTAGCTTTCAATCCATACTAATTAGGCCATCAGGCGACTTGTATTTCCTATTTTTTTAGCCTTACGAAGTTCGACTAAAAAATCGGCCATTTTTGAAAAATTTCCCTTGGTCCCCCTTTGCCGTTTTGCCAAAAATTGCCATTTTCGGTACTTTTGCGAAAAATGTCATTTCTCCTTTGATAGGTCTTTTTTCATGCGGTTTTTTGCATAGCACAAATCTAGGATAGTTTAGCTTTCAATCCATACTAATTAGGCCATCAGGCGACTTGTATTTCCTATTTTTTAGCCTTACGAAGTTCGACTAAAAAATCGGCCATTTTTGAAAAATTTCCCTTGGTCCCCCCTTTGCCGTTTTGCCAAAAATTGCCATTTTCGGTACTTTTGCGAAAAATGTCATTTCTCCTTTGATAGGTCTTTTTTCATGCGGTTTTTTGCATAGCACAAATCTAGGATAGTTTAGCTTTCAATCCATACTAATTAGGCCATCAGGCGACTTGTATTTCCTATTTTTTTAGCCTTCAGAAGTTCGACGAAAAAATCAGCCATTTGTGAAAAATTACCTTGGTCACCCCTTTGCCGTTTTGCCAAAAACTTGCCACTTTCGGTACTCTTGCGTTATTTGTCATTTCTCCTTTTATAGGTCTTTTTTCTTGGTGTTTTTTGGATAGCACAAATCTAGGATAGTTTAGCTTTCAATCCATACTAATTAGGCCATCAGGCGACTTGTATTTCCTATTTTTTTAGCCTTACGACGTTCGACTAAAAAATCGGCCATTTTTAAAAATTTTCCCTTGGTTCCCCATTTTGTCGTTTTGCCAAAAAAATTGCCATTTTCGGTACTTTTGCTAAAAATGTCTTTTTTCCTTTGATAAGTCTTTTTTCATGCGGTTTTTTGCCTAAGCACAAAAATCTAGGATAGTTTAGCTTCTTTAAGCCATACTAATTAGGCCATCAGGCGACTTGTATTTCCTATTTTTTTAGCCTTCCAAAGTTTGACTAAAAAATCGGCCATTTTTGAAGAATTTTCCTTGGTCCCCCTCTTTGCCGTTTTGCCACAATTTGCCATTTTCGGTAGTTTTGCGAAAAATGTCATTTCTGCCTTAATAGGTCTTTTTTTTTTGCGGTTTTTTGCATAGCACAAATCTAGGATACTTTAGCTTTCTATCCATACTAATTAGGCCATCAGGCGACTTGTATTTCCCAATTTTTTAGCCTTCCGAGGTTCGACTAAAAAGTCGGCCATTTTTGAAAAATTTCCCTTGGTCCCCCCTTTGCCGGTTTTGCCAAAAATTGCCATTTTCCCCGGTTATTTGCGAAAAATGTCATTTCTCTTGAATAGGTCTTTTTTTCATGCGGTTTTTTGCAATAGCACAAAACCAGGATAGTTTAGCTTTCAACCCCTACAACTAGGCCATCAGGCGACTTGTATTTCATAAATTATTAGCCTGACGAACTTAGACTAAAAAATCGGCCATTTTTGAAAAATTTCCCTTGGTCCCCCCTTGTGCCGTTTTCCAAAAAATTGCCAGTTTCGGTACTTTTGCGAAAAATGTCATTATCCTTTGATAGGTCTTTTTTCATGCGGTTTTTTGCATAGCCCCAAATCTAGGATAGTTTAGCTTTCAATCCATACTACTGAGGCCATCAGGCGACTTGTATTTCATATTTTTTTTAGCCTTACGAAGTAGACTAAGAAATCGGACATTTTTTAAAAATTTCCCTTGGTCCCACCTTTTTGCGTTTTTGCAAAAAATTGCCATTTTCGGTACTTGGCGACAAATGTCATTTCTCCTTTGATAGGTATTTTTTCATGCGGTTTTTTGCATAGCACCAATCTAGGATAGTTTAGCTTTCAATCCATACTAATTAGGCCATTCAGGAGACTTGTATTTCCTATTTTTTAGCCTTACGAAGTTCGACTAAAAAATCGGCCATTTGTTGAAAAAATTTCCCTTGGTCCCCCTTTGCCGTTTTGCCAAAAATTGCCAATTTTCGGTGCTTTTGCGAAAAATGTTCATTTCTCCTTTGATTAGGTCTTTTTTCATGCGGTTTTTTGCCATAGCAACAAATCTAGGATAGTTTAGCTTTCAAGCCATTACTAACTAGGCCATCAGGCGACTTGTATTTCCTATGTTTTTAGCCTTACGAAGTTCGACTAGAAAATCGGCCAGTTTTGAAAAATTTCACCTTGTTCCCCCTTTGCCGTTTTGCCAAAAATTGCCCATTGTCGGTACTTTTGCGCCAACTGTCATTTCTCTTTTGATAGGTAGTTTTTCGGCGGTGTTTGCATAGCACAAATCTAGGATAGTTTAGATTTTTCCATCCATACTAATTAGGCCATCTGGCGAATTGTATTTCCTATTTTTTTAGCCTTACGAAGTTCGACTAAAAAATCGGCCATTTTTGAAAAATTTACCTTTGTCCCCCCTTTGGCCGTTTTGCCAAAAAAATTGCCATTTTCGGTACTTTTGCGCAAAATGTCATTTCTCCTTTGATTAGGTCTTTTTTCATGCGGTTTTTTGCATAGCACAAATTCTAGGATAGTTTAGCTTTCAATCCATACTAATTAGGCCATCAGGGCGACTTGTATTTCCTATTTTTTTAGCCTTCCGAAGTTCGACTAAAAAATCGGCCATTTTAGGAAAATTTCCCTTGGTCCCCCCTTTGCCGTTTTGCCAAAAATTGCCATTTTCGGTACTTTTGCGAAAAAGGTCATTTCTCCTTTGATAGGTCTTTTTTCATGCGGTTGTTGGCCTAGCACAAAATTAGGATAGTTTAGCTTTCCAATCCATACTAATTAGGCCATAAGGACGACTTTTATTTCCTATTTTTTAGCCTTACGAAGTTCGACTCTAAAAAATCGGCCATTTTAAAAAACTATCCCTTGGTCCCCAATTTGCCGCTTTGCCAAAAATGGCCATTTTGGGAACCTTTGCGAAAAATGTCATTTCTCCTTTGATAGTCTTTTTTGCATGCGGTTTTTGCATAAGCACAAATCTAGGATAGTTTAGCGTTTCAAAACATTACTAATTCGGCCATCAGGCGACTTGTATTTCCATTTTTTTAGCCTTCCGAAGTTCGACTAAAAAATCGGCTGTTGTGAAAATTTCCCTTGGATCCCCCTTTGCCGTTTTGCCAAAAATTGCCATTTTCGGTAATTTTCCGAAAAATGTCATTTCTCCTTTTTTCATCTTTTTTTTTGCGGTTGCGGTTTTTGCATAGCACAAATCTAGGATAGTTTAGCTTTCAATCCATACTAATTAGGCCATCAGGGCGACTTGTATTTCCTATTTTTTAGCCTTACGAAGTTCGACTAAAAAATCGGCCATTTTTGAAAAATTTCCCTTGGTCCCCCCTTTGCCGTTTTGCCAAAAATTGCCATTTTCGGTACTTTTGCGAAAAATGTCATTTCTCCTTTGATAGGTCTTTTTTCATGCGGTTTTTTGCATAGCACAAATCTAGGATAGTTTAGCTTTCAATCCATACTAATTAGGCCATCAGGCGACTTGTATTTCCTATTTTTTTAGCCTTACGAAGTTCGACTAAAAAAATCGGCCATTTTTGAAAAATTTCCCGTGGTTCGTTCTTTGCCGTTTTGCCAAAAATTTCCATTTTCGGTACTTTTCCGAAAAATGTCATTTCTCCGCTAATAGGTCTTTTTTCATGCGGTTTTTTGCATAGCACAAATCTAGGATAGTTTAGCTTTCAATCCATACTAATTAGGCCATTAGGCAACTTATATTTCCTATTTTTTTAGCCTTACGAAGTTCGACTAAAAAATCGGCCATTTTTGAAAAATTTCCCTTGGTCCCCCTTTGCCGTTTTGCCAAAAATTGCCATTTCGGTACTTTTGCGAAAAATGTCATTTCTCCTTTGATAGGTCTTTTTTCATGCGGTTTTTTGCATAGCACAAATCTAGGATAGTTTAGCTTTATCCATACTAATTAGGCCATCAGGCGACTTGTATTTCCTATTTTTTTAGCCTTACGAAGTTCGACTAAAAAATCGGCCATTTTTGAAAAATTTCCCTTGGTCCCCCCTTTGCCGTTTTGCCAAAAATTGCCATTTTCGGTACTTTTGCGAAAAATGTCATTTCTCCTTTGATAGGTCTTTTTTCATGCGGTTTTTTGCATAGCACAAATCTAGGATAGTTTAGCTTTCAATCCATACTAATTAGGCCATCAGGCGACTTGTATTTCCCATTTTTTTAGCCTTACGAAGTTCGACTAAAAAATCGGCCATTTTTGAAATATTTCCCTTGGTCCCCCCTTGCCGTTTTGCCAAACATTGCCATTTTCGGTACTTTTGCGAAAAAATGTCATTTCTCCTTTGATAGGTCTTTTTCATGCGGTTTTTTGCATAGCACAAATCTAGGATAGTTTAGCTTTCAATCCATACTAATTAGGCCATCAGGCGACTTGTATTTCCTATTTTTTTAGCCTTACGAAGTTCGACTAAAAAATCGGCCATTTTTGAAAAATTTCCCTTGGTCCCCCCTTTGCCGTTTTGCCAAAAATTGCCATTTTCGGTACTTTTGCGAAAAATGTCATTTTCTCCTTTGATAGGTCTTTTTTCATGCGGTTTTTTGCATAGCACAAATATAGGAAGTTTAGCTTTCAATCCATACTAATTAGGCCATCAGGCGACTTGTATTTCCTATTTTTTTTGCCTTCCGACGTTTTACTAAAAAATCGACCATTTTTGATAAATTTCTCTTGGTCCCCCCTTTGCCGTTTTGCCAAAAATTGCCATTTTCGGTACTTTTGCGAAAAAAGTCATTTCTCCTTTGATAGGTCTTTTTTCATGCGGTTTTTTGCATAGCACAAATCTAGGATAGTTTAGCTTTCAATCCATACTAATTAGGCCATCAGGCGACTTGTATTTCCTATTTTTTTAGCCTTACGAAGTTCGACTAAAAAATCGGCCATTTTTTAACAATTTTCCTTGGTCCCCCCCTTTGCCGTTTTGCCAAAAATTGCCATTTTCGGTACTTTTGCGAAAGTGTCATTTTTCCTTTGATAGGTCTTTTTTCATGCGGTTTTTTGCATAGCACAAATCTAGGATAGTTTAGCTTTCAATCCATACTAATTAGGCCATCAGGCGACTTGTATTTCCTATTTTTTTAGCCTTACGAAGTTCGACTAAAAAATCGGCCATTTTTGAAAAATTTCCCTTGGTCCCCCCTTTGCCGTTTTGCCAAAAATTGCCATTTTCGGTACTTTGGCGAAAAATGTCATTTCTCCTTTGATAGGTCTTTTTTCATGCGGTTTTTGCATAGCACAAATCTAGGATAGTTTAGCTTTCAATCCATACTAATTAGGCCATCAGGCGACTTGTATTTCCTATTTTTTTAGCCTTACGAAGTTCGACTAAAAAATCGGCCATTTTTGAAAAATTTCCCTTGGTCCCCCCTTTGCCGTTTTGCCAAAAATTGCCATTTTCGGTACTTTTGCGAAAAATGTCATTTCTCCTTTGATAGGTTTTTTTCATGCGGTTTTTGCATAGCACAAATCTAGGATAGTTTAGCTTTCAATCCATACTAATTAGGCCATCAGGCGACTTGTATTTCCTATTTTTTTAGCCTTACGAAGTTCGACTAAAAAATCGGCCATTTTTGAAAAATTTCCCTTGGTCCCCCCTTTGCCGTTTTGCCAAAAATTGCCATTTTCGGTACTTTTGCGAAAAATGTCATTTCTCCTTTGATAGGTCTTTTTTCATGCGGTTTTTTGCATAGCACAAATCTAGGATAGTTTAGCTTTCAATCCATACTAATTAGGCCATCAGGCGACTTGTATTTTCCAATTTTTTAGCCTTACGAAGTTCGACTAAAAAATCGGCCATTTTTGAAAAATTTCCCTTGGTCCCCCCTTTGCCGTTTTGCCAAAAATTGCCATTTTCGGTACTTTTGCGAAAAATGTCCATTTCTCCTTTATTAGGTCTTTTTTCATGCGGTTTTTTGGCATAGCACAAATCTAGGATAGTTTAGCTTTCAATCCATACTAATTAGGCCATCAGGCGACTTGTATTTCCTATTTTTTTAGCCTTACGAAGTTCGACTAAAAAATCGGCCATTTTTGAAAAATTTCCCTTGGTCCCCCCTTTGCCGTTTTGCCAAAAATTGCCATTTTCGGTACTTTTGCGAAAAATGTCATTTCTCCTTTGATAGGTCTTTTGTTCATGCGGTTTTTTGGCAAGCACAAATCTAGGATAGTTTAGCTTTCAATCCATACTAATTAGGCCATCAGGCGACTTGTATTTCCTATTTTTTTAGCCTTACGAAGTTCGACTAAAAAATCGGCCATTTTTGAAAAATTTCCCTTGGTCCCCCCTTTGCCGTTTTGCCAAAAATTGCCATTTTCGGTACTTTTGCGAAAAATGTCATTTCTCCTTTGATAGGTCTTTTTTCATGCGGTTTTTTGCATAGCACAAATCTAGGATAGTTTAGCTTTCAATCCATACTAATTAGGCCATCAGGCGACTTGTATTTCCTATTTTTTTAGCCTTACGAAGTTCGACTAAAAAATCGGCCATTTTTGAAAAATTTCCCTTGGTCCCCCCTTTGCCGTTTTGCCAAAAATTGCCATTTTCGGTACTTTTGCGAAAAATGTCATTTCTCCGTTATAGGTCTTTTTCATGCGGTTTTTTGCATAGCACAAATCTAGGATAGTTTACCTTTCAATCCATTCTAAATAGGCCATCAGGCGTCTTGTATTTCCTATTTTTTTAGCCTTCCGAAGTTCGACTAAAAAATCGGCCATTTTTGAAAAATTTCCCTTGGTCCCCCCTTTGCCGTTTTGCCAAAAATTGCCATTTTCGGTACTTTTGCGAAAAATGTCATTTCTCCTTTGATAGGTCTTTTTTCATGCGGTTTTTTGCATAGCACAAATCTAGGATAGTTTAGCTTTCAATCCATACTAATTAGGCCATCAGGCGACTTGTATTTCCTATTTTTTTAGCCTTACGAAGTTCGACTAAAAAAATCGGCCATTTTTGAAAAATTTCCCTTGGTCCCCCTTTTGCCGTTTTTCAAAAAATTGCCATTTTCGGTACTTTTGCAAAAAAATGTCATTTTTCCTTTGATAGGTCTTTTTTCATGCGGTTTTTTGCATAGCACAAATCTAGGATAGTTTAGCTTTCAATCCATACTAATTAGGCCATCAGGCGACTTGTATTTCCTATTTTTTTAGCCTTACGAAGTTCGACTAAAAAATCGGCCATTTTTGAAAAATTTCCCTTGGTCCCCCCTTTGCCGTTTTGCCAAAAATTGCCATTTTCGGTACTTTTGCGAAAAATGTCATTTCTCCTTTAATAGGTATTTTTTCATGCGGTTTTTTGCATAGCACAAATCTAGGATAGTTTATCTTTCAATCCATACTAATTAGGCCATCAGGCGATTGTATTTCCTATTTTTTTAGCCTTCCTAAGTTCGACTAAAAAATCGGCCATTTTTTAACAATTTCCCTTGGTCCCCCCCTTTGCCGTTTTGCCAAAAATTGCCATTTTCGGTACTTTTGCGAAAAATGTCATTTCTCCTTTAATAGGTCTTTTTCATGCGGTTTTTTGCATAGCACAAATCTAGGATAGTTTAGCTTTCAATCCATACTAATTAGGCCATCAGGCGACTTGTATTTCCTATTTTTTAGCCTTACGAAGTTCGACTAAAAAATCGGCCATTTTTGAAAAATTTCCCTTGGTCCCCCTTTGCCGTTTTTGCCAAAAATTGCCATTTTCGGTACTTTTGCGAAAAATGTCATTGCTCCTTGTTAGGTCTTTTTTCATGCGGTTTTTTGCATAGCACAAATCTAGGATAGTTTAGCTTTCAATCCATACTAATTAGGCCATCAGGCGACTTGTATTTCCTATTTTTTTAGCCTTACGAAGTTCGACTAAAAAATCGGCCATTTTTGAAAAATTTCCCTTGGTCCCCCCTTTGCCGTTTTGCCAAAAATTGCCATTTTCGGTACTTTTGCGAAAAATGTCATTTCTCCTTTGATAGGTCTTTTTTCATGCGGTTTTTTGCATAGCACAAATCTAGGATAGTTTAGCTTTCAATCCATACTAATTAGGCCATCAGGCGACTTGTATTTCCTATTTTTTTAGCCTTACGAAGTTCGACTAAAAAATCGGCCATTTTTGAAAATTTTCCTTGGTCCCCCCTTTGCCGTTTTGCCAAAAATTGCCATTTTCGGTACTTTTGCGAAAAATGTCATTTCTCCTTTGATAGGTTTTTTTTCATGCGGTTTTTTGCATAGCACAAATCTAGGATAGTTTAGCTTTCAATCCATACTAATTTAGGCCATCAGGCGACTTGTATTTATTTTTTTAGCCTTACGAAGTTCGACTAAAAAATCGGCCATTTTTGAAAAATTTCCCTTGGTCCCCCCCTTTGCCGTTTTGCAAAAATTGCCATTTTCGGTACTTTTGCGAAAAATGTCATTTCTCCTTTGATAGGTCTTTTTCATGCGGTTTTTTGCATAGCACAAATCTAGGATAGTTTAGCTTTCAATCCATACTAATTAGGCCATCAGGCGACTTGTATTCCTATTTTTTTAGCCTTACGAAGTTCGACTAAAAAATCGGCCATTTTGAAAAATTTCCCTTGGTCCCCCCTTTGCCGTTTTGCCAAAAATTGCCATTTTCGGTACTTTGCGAAAAAAGGTCATTTCTCCTTTGATAGGCCTTTTTTCATGCGGTTTTTTGCATAGCACACATCTAGGATAGTTTAGCTTTCAATCCATACTAATTAGGCCATCCGGCGACTTGTATTTCCTATTTTTTAGCCTTACGAAGTTCGACTAAAAAATCGGCCATTTTTGAAAAATTTCCCTTGGTCCCCCCTTTGCCGTTTGCCAAAAATTGCATTTTCGATACTTTTGCGAAAAATGTCATTCTCTTTGATAGGTCTTTTTTCATGCGGTTTTTTGCATAGCACAAATCTAGGATAGTTTAGCTTTCAATCCATACTAATTAGGCCATCAGGCGACTTGTATTTCCTATTTTTTAGCCTTACGAAGTTCGACTAAAAAATCGGCCATTTTTGAAAAATTTCCCTTGGTCCCCCCTTTGCCGTTTTGCCAAAAATTGCCATTTTCGGTACTTTTGCGAAAAATGTCATTTCTCCTTTGATAGGTTTTTTTTCATGCGGTTTTTTGCATAGCACAAATCTAGGATAGTTTAGCTTTCAATCATACTAATTAGGCCATCAGGCGACTTGTATTTCCTATTTTTTTAGCCTTACGAAGTTCGACTAAAAAATCGGC
>NW_027180041.1:25000-30518 GCF_036669925.1 Montipora capricornis | reverse complement strand
AACATGACGCATTGTTCTGGCAATCAATTTGCCAGTCCACTTTATCCAGTTTATGGATTGGTCTAGCATGTGATTAACGACAAGGATCGCTTTTAAACTTTATTCTGTAGGAGAAGCAGACGTTGCTGAATGAACATTTTTACGACGAAAATCCCTTGGTTTGTTCAGCACTTTGATGACCGATAAGTGAGCCGCTCTAATATAATGAGTGTTGGGTGAATCACATTTGGTCGTCTGACCATATGAAGTTTTTTTCAGCTCTTGTTTGTGTCCATCATGAACGAACTTCAGGTGAAGCGCTATGCTGCTTTATGCCAACTTTGATGGCTTGTGATGAGCTTGCCTGCTGCCCAAATTGTTGTTTTATTTGGGCAAGATTGGTCTTATCGGGTTGGAACTCGAAGGGACTGTGTCACGATAAAGCGCATGTGTGAGCTTGATTGACAACCACACAATTTTCAACCAATAGAAATCTCCACACGACGCGCGCGAGATGAGATATTTATCGTTCGATGTATCGTGGAAATAAAATGGCGAAGCACAAGCAGTGTTTCCGCAGACCCCTTAGGAGAAAAACGTAAGGAAACTCGATGAAATTGTTTCGGGCAAAAATGTGAACCTTTTGTGAAATTTCCAGGCCTTTTTCTCAATGGAACTCTTCACTTGTCATGCTACATAGCCTCGAGTGTTCTGCAGGTGAACGTCAGGGAAGACCGTGGAAAACTGTAGGAAAAATATCTATCTTACACAGAGACTTGCATATGTGGAACAGGGACGAAAACAAGCATGAAACAAGGAAGGCGATAATATATGTTGAAAACTCTTTTTCCAAAGCGATTGCGGTTTCCGGCAGGCCGAACAGACAGGCTGAGTTGTTTATCAAGGCCTGTTAACCGGTAGTACTCGAGCTCCGATGCGATTTTCTCAATTTGAAAGTGCTAGCGCTGATGTGCCTCAGGGAAATCAAGAACATTTGATGAGCGAGGAAGAAAAGAATCAGAAGAAATCAAACATTCAGAATGTACAATCAGTGATGAATACACACTCCATTTTAGAAAATCCCCATGCATTCAAATATACTTTGGTTGCTTTACTTGCAGAAACTTGTTCTGCCAAATCACCTGTATAATGTCAATTTCACCGTTCAGCTGATAAGCATATCACGTTTCACGATTTCTCCAAAAAAAAAAAAAACGTTCCTAGCCAGTTGTGACTAGTCAAAAATTTATAGAAGTCTTTGTGGGGAGTTCTCTTCTATGTATGTACATCATAAAATCAAAAATTTTTGAGGGCAGGACTTCTTTCACGGAATTGCAATGTACCACATTAATAAATAGTCTCTTTCCCTAGGAGTTGATAAATATGGCATGGAAACTGGCCATAAAGGCACTACAGAAGGGAGTGGGAAGCATGGATTATGATGATTGCCTTCTTATGGAACAAGATGAAAATGCCTCTGACCATGAAGATGCCAGCACCTGACTTGCGGATGTACCATAGTCAGTGGACAACCTACATTTGTATTGATCTATTTCATGCCTTCCAAATAAAATGTTCTTCTGTTTTAGCTAACGAGCCTTTCTAGTCTTGCTATGACAAGCAACTTTCAAAAGAATATCAAAAATGAGGGAAGTTGGTGTAATTAACATATTAAAAATACAAAAAACTGTAGAGGTGGTCACCATTTATGAAACTGGTCTATTGACCAAAAGCCAGTTCCTGAATTGGGCAAATAAGGTAACTGCCGTACTACAGGTGTATGAGCCAGAACATCAAAAACAAAGGATGTGGGGATGCAACTGTATTTCACAAACAAGGCACTTTTGAAAACTCTGTTTGAACACAATATTTATACATCCTAGATGCACAAGGTGACTGCCCTTGGAAGAAGGAAGAGGAAAGTTGTTCCCTCTGCTGTGTGCATGTACTTTGTACTAGAAGACACTATCCCCTAAGCAACAGGTGTTTAGATGGGTTTCCGAACTGTCTAAATGTTGGGAAGTAATAACAGACAAAACCGCTGTCAGTGTGTGGTTTTTCAGTAAAGGGAACCTCCACTCCCACATAAAAATATCAGGAAATCTCAGGATCCCCTCTTTTAATAATTATTTTCAGCATACCATCACCCCCAATAACTGACTTGTTTTAGTTGCCTTGTTGTGAAACTTTGGTTTAGGATAAAAACTATTTTTAAAGGCAATTTAGATTTCTTCTGGTTTAGACTGACTTAAACTTTTGCAAGAATGGAAATTTTCTTAGAATAATAATTAATGCTTTCACATCTTCAAATAATTTGATGCAGACATGTATATGAACAATAGTAAAATTTGATTTTTCTTGTCTGTCATCTGTATTCACATGTCACTCTCAACACCACTTTTTACAATAACTGTCAATTTCCCAATATCACAGCACTGAATTGGAATTTTCATTTTTTGTATTTACATTGTTTTTTTTTTTCACTGTAGTTTAAATTATTTCAGTTTGCAAAAGCTATGCAATAAAATTGCCATGTACAAAACCACACAATAAGAAATCACACCAGGAGACAAAACTCCAACAACGATTTCGAAGCTACAATGTGTAATGTATGGTCAGCCCTTATCTTGGGTTAAAAACTGTCAAGTCATACACTGTATATCTTGTCCTGGTTTCAACTCTGGCTTAAGTGCTACATGTCACAATGACCCCACAAAACTTGAAGAGAAAAACAGTTTATATAATTATTACTTCAAGTTACTACCAAAACTGAAGCAAAAAGGCAAGGCTTATTAGCTTGACTTGAGCCATTCCATTGACACCTGACTGTTAGTAATTTCATCACTGCAACACGTTATTGTGAGGGCATATATATACAGTAGCTGAAAGTTTTGCATTTAAATCTCTATGAGCTGCTTATTTGTGAAAATCTGTTTCTGCATCTTGCCAGGAGCTCATGAGCTGGAAGAGGTTCACTTTCAACAATTGTTGGAGAAATGATTCTGGGATTGTCAGGTTCCAGACAGACTTCACGAGTGATTAAATGGTCGTCGTCATCAATGCAAAGTTTAAATTTTTTTCCCACCAGCATCCAAATATATCCACAATCTTTGGACACCTTTAACATCCTCACTTCTCAAGATTTTGTTCTCTGGTTGTATTTTCTTGCAATGATGGTGTCAGCATGATCCTCAGTGGTGGAAAATGAAAAGCCATTATGATACCAGTAATTCCAATCAAGGGTAGTCAACTTTTTCCTTGCTCTGTAAACCTGTTCCCTAGAAAAAAGGTTATGGGCCAGTAAATATGAAAAGCCAGGAAAATTATTAATAATTGCTATCAACAGTAATCACTAGTTACAATATTCCACTACTGTTACATTCAGCCGATGAACCTAGGCCTGGACAGTCATTGACTGCCCAGGGTCTGTGATTGTTCATTTGAGGTAACCCTCTCTGCCATAATTCCTTTTGTAAGCCAAACAGTTCTGCCTGTTGGTACCAATTGCAAACATCGACTAAACAACAACCCATGAGTTACTGAACTACTAGTGTCAACATGCAGTGTCCTTTTAGTTTTCAACAATGAATATACCCATACTTTATGACAACATATTTCTTCATTTACAGTATTAATAACTACCATCATACTGCTGTGCTCATCATTGTTGATAATTATGTGTAAAAGTTGCGTGAAGGGAATTCTCATTGACGTGTGTACATCAGAGACATACTATTTGCACATTCCAAAGGACCAGTATGCCAAAAGTGATCCGTGCTTTTCACAAATAGTTTTACAAGGTGGGTTCTGTTTGACTAAAATGAACACAACTTACTGTTTATTATTATTATTATTATTATTATTATTATTATTATTATTATTATTATTATTATTATTATTATTATTATCATCATTATCATTATTTAATTAATATTATTTGCAAAATTTATCATCAACATGATACGTCTTGCATAGTGTATTCAATTGCTTGATAGAGTATTAGTTGCATGGTGTATTTCAAAATATTTGATCAAAAATGTTACGCTACTCTGTGCAGAAAGGTAGCTAAATGAATGTCAAATGAATGTACCGGTAAATTGGCTTTCAAATGATGCGAAATAAACTGAGCAGATCTATCATGCTTGACCCTATTCTAATCAGAAAAAAAATAGAACAACAAAAATTTTCAGCACTTCTTTTTTACCAAACAAAAATTATCATCTACCGTGGGCTTCCACAGCTAAATCGAGACGCTTCCTGCCACGTTTGAAAGCTGAAGCCAATTGCTCATTGTGCGTCCCTACACTGAAAGCCATCATTCCATGATATGGCAACTGAACTGACGGATAAAAAACACGAATAGCAAAATGAAACGCACACTAAGCCGACGACAAAGAATCATAGTGCTAAAGGGAAACCAATAATCAGTGCAAATACTAACCCCATTCTTCGTCCCACCTCCAAGGACAAAAGATGTTGTGCAAAGGCCGTGTCAGTGGAATCGACGCACATACACTTTATTTTTTTCCAGCTTTCATGAACATCTTTCGCTATATAGAGCTTTCGATGTGCCTTCTCCCATCTGCTATTACTTGTTTTCTTCTTTGTTTGGATGCAAGGCGGCTACGAGGTGTAAGAACCTTTCGACCCGAGCACCTTCGCCTGATCCGGCTTTCGTGGACATGAACTTTATCTACACAGATCCCAAAAACTAACACAAAACAAACAATCCTGTTGGGTGTTCCACGAGCTTGGCGAGTCTTGCAAGACCATCGTCTATCAGATCTGGAGTGGAGTTTTCTTTCAGTGATTACAACTTGCGATCGTTCTGCAAACATCCACGTAGCATGCAGCACTTTTTAGTGACTCGAGGATCCCCGGCCCGTTTTGCTGTTTCAAAGGGAGTCGTGCATTTTTGAGCAGTTTGTCTTCAGTGCCTGTATTTTTTCGTTTGTTCCTGATGGCGCAAAGTAACTTTGATAATTTGAGAGGACTTGAATCCTTAATTGAATTAGCGATTTTTTTTATTAACGAACCAACACGTGAGTGGTGCACAAAATTAGGAGAAACTGTTGGTTGAATAGACAATATTTGTAGCGTAATTATCTACCCAGTTTAACTACTAATATAAGCTCAACAAGTTTGGCTCCACAAGTTTCAGTTTCAGGCCAGGTACCCGAATTCACCCAGGTACTGTTGCACACTACCATAGTGTTCTTTGGAAATTGAATATCTCCTTGAACACCTGGTTGTTTAAGAAGAAACTTGATGGGTTTGTTCTCTACATTGGTGAATGCAGCCACTAACTGTCCATTGTGGATAAACTCCAGACCAACTCTTCTTTCAGTTTAATCTTTGTTCTTCGCAGGGCATCAACAATTGTGCCCCTTGTAAAATGTTAGTTTAAAGAGTTTGTTTAAGTTATTTCCCATTTCATAGGGCACTGTGGTTGCCAGGTTCACTTTCAAACTTATCATGGAAATGTAAATCAATACCAGTGAAAAGTCAGTCCCCTTGAACTGTTGATAGAAAATTAACT
>NW_027180041.1:12500-15000 GCF_036669925.1 Montipora capricornis | reverse complement strand
GGATAAAAACACGAAACTGTGGCCCATTTCTCGAAAGTCCCGATAACGTTTTGAGCTCGAAAAGCCATTTGTAAAACTGCCATCCGCCCGTTTTAAAGAGTTCGTCATTTAGTATGTTTTAAGACTGCTAAAAGCCAAATGATTGACCTTCTTAAGGTTCAAAGGGAATGGTGATACCGAAAAAGTCTCAGGACTTTCGAGATACGGGTCACCGAACCCGAATGAGAATGGAACAATGACCCCTAATGGTTGTTCCAAAATGGCGGAACGTCAGGTAAATCAAAACTTCGAGAATTAAATTCCGAAAATTTTCTGATCCATGCCAGAAGGAGAATGACTTCATGGTCATAGCTCTATGCCCAAGTTTCCCGAGGATTGCCTTGAACATGGTGTACATACAGACATACAAACTTTTAATTATTTTAGCTCGGATTTCCGGCAGAGTAGAACTATTACATACACATTGTAAATGTATGTCCTACATAACTAAGTTAAATGATCAGTCAAGTATGATGATTATCCGGTCTTTCGAATCTTGTTGGGAACACCAAAAACATTTCACCATACTCTTCCATACATTATCGCTCCAGTTGACAAAAACATGTTCGTTTATCAGCCATGCATAGGCCGAGCATGGGATAAACCGAATGACAAGCATTACTATTTATTAATTTTTAACGATATTTCTCCGCGTTTGATTGGTTTATATCCTTTTACGCGTAAATCGCATCGTTACTTTCCCCCTAAAATTTAAAAACCTGCTTCGTAATGTAAGAAAGAAATCAATGATGCGATAAATACTTCTCCTTGGCTTTTTAAAGAGAGCAATGAGCTCCTCGATCGTTAACTCTCCTAACTGCTTTACAATGGCACCTAGACAGAGTTTGTTGAATCCTTAAAAGTGATTGAACTATAGAGTACCTCATTTTCTTCACCAACCAATCAGAGGCAAGATAAAGATCCAAAAAACCCTCTCTCGTGCGTTTTCGTTCCACTGGAATCTACATCGACTTCGGATTGGCTCACTACATTGTGCGCGCCTCTTACGATTGCCGATTGGTCAGTTTGAATTTCAAAGGGCTCAACATGAAACTGCTGCAGTTTACGATCAAGACCAAGCTACAGGTTTTCTTAAAGTGGAATAGCGGCCATGTTTGCATCAGCAGGAGCGCCACCGCAAAGTAAATTTCTCACGCCGGTGCGGAAGCCTTGCATGCGCATGGCGTAGATGATGGGATTTACCAACGAGTTTGATATGAAACATGCTACCGCGAACATTCGCAGGTGAAAATTTACAGGACTTTTCCGCGAAGTGAAATCAGGATGGAACAAACGCAGACATACATATGTTATAACAGGCAACAGAGTGATCAGGGAAGCAACTGTAACAGCAAACAAAATGGTGGATAGCTGGCGCTCTCTCATGAGAACTCCGTTGTCGAGGCGGTTCAATCGAGGGGAAAAACGAACCTTGATAAAAATTGAAGTGTAGCAAATGCATACAACAAGGAGAACTAGTAAATAGTATGCCACATACAGAGCGAAATCCATTACTATAACGATCTTCCCGCGATCTTGAGAATGCATTTTGATTAACGTGATTTGAAGAGCTTCTCTGATAATAGCTATCAGCCAAATGATGGCTATAGTGACGTAGTAGACTCGTCTGTTTAGGAATAGATGCCTGGAAGGACGGTATGTGGCGTGCACGCGCTCCAACGAAATGACAGCAAGATTTGCAAGCGAAGCAAAGGAGAAGATATGGAGAAATGCAAATTTGATCAGATCAGCCCAAGAACTGATATCCATGGTGTACTCCCAGGAATCACAATATTCACCGATTCGTTCAATCTGAAGGGAACCTGAAATAACCCCCACCAAAAAATCAGTTATCGTAAGATTTTGGATAAGAATATAAGTGCCTCGGCGCTGCATCTGGCGCTGTGTCATGAATACAGCCATGGTGATAAGATTGAGGACCACTATGGCTACGCATTCAGATATTAGCACAACGATCCACGGAATGCAATCTGATGAGGCGAGGAATGAAGACGCTTCGGTTTTGTTGGTCGCATTTCTGTTGTCACTGCCAGACATAGTCCTTTACTGAAACCACCTGAAATAAGAAGCAAAGTTATATTTGTCAGACAGAAGAGCTCTATCCCACATGCAAAACTATTTTCGACAAAGCTAGTTGAGTACAGATCTCGCTTAGTGCATTGCTGTCAAGTGGCACTTTGATATTTAGGTAGGTTGCTTTTCAGACTTAGAAATCTTATTCCTTTAAATATCGATTGACGTGAAGGGCCCCGAAATCTTGTAAAAAAGAAAGAAAAAGGTCTTAAGATGTAAGGTCAATTTGTGTTTATACCGCACCTGTGCAGGTTCATAGTTATTTACACGCAACAAGGGAATATGTGATTTATTTGCCGAGGAAGCAACCGAGGTAAATGAATCCTAGATTGCTTTATTTTAACCAGTTCATTTTTTTACATGAGTA
>NW_027180041.1:5000-7500 GCF_036669925.1 Montipora capricornis | reverse complement strand
TGCGAAAACGGAAAAACATTTTTTTTTTTTTACTTTGAGACTAGAAGCTCAAGAGAATAATGAACTTTCATGAACTTTTTTGACCGGATTAACAAGTATTATTAAATTCTCAACCTCGGATAATTCATTTCGCGAGCTCTGATCTCGGTTATCAGCTCATATACTTTAGTTTGACATTATATAGTAAATGATTGCGCTAAGCGTCGCTAAGCTAAAATTTATTTCCCGGAAAGCGAAATTTCTCTCTGATTAAAATCAAAAAAGAAAAAAAAAACTTTATTTCTGGAAAGCTTGGATCAATTCCGACGTTTAGAAGTACGCGAAAAGGCAAGAAATGTCTTTGTGATGACCCTACGTCTGTCTGACCACAAGGTATTACACAACATTGCATCTTCATCAAGTTTTTTTCGATTTCGCTCGGATTTTCTCGCTTTCCCCGCTCGTATTTAGTACTTCCAAATTTTTGGAGTTTAAGGAATTTAATAAAACAATTATTCCATTCGCGCTTGTTGGATATGAGACTGGAAATAGCCAACGAGGCTATTTACCATCTCATATCCAACGGGCGTTCATGGAATAAACGTTAAATAGCTAATTAAAAGATGTCCGTCAAGTTCACCAGGTATTATTTTGGCAGAAAGTTCAAACTGGGTAGCAGTTTTTTGTATTGATAGTGCACGTGCAGTTGACATACACTTTTTTTTTTTGGTAAGAACCTTTTTCTTTTACAGTATTGAGGCTGAGATTAAAAAAAGAGTACATGTTGGTAGAAAGTACGAACATGAAACATCAAAAAATAAAAAAAATTGTAGTAAGTGAGAAATTAGTAAAATTTGTTGACAGATGATTGATTGAAATTTGACCACCGATTCAATTAAGATGGCTTAGACGTGCTTTAAAATTACTGGAATAAAATCTACATGATCAGGTTGTTTTCTCCAAACCGTTTGTTTAATCAGCTTTGTAGTACTCTAGAAAACAAGCGTGATCCATTCTTCTTTATTCTATATCACTTAAAATTAGAATAGTTTTGGCATACCTTAGCCAGCCTACATAATGCTAACACAGTTTTTCGCTCTCTTGTGTTTGTAGAATATCCGAACGCATATGTTCCACGGCATTTATCTTCAGCGCCCATACAGAAATGTTAGCCGAACAGCAGATACCACGAATTGCGTCCTTTTGAAAATGACTTGGGTAACGCAACAAAAAAAGGCGAAAACGAGGAATGTTATTTTCATCGCAGTGAGATGAAAAAATAACTGAGAGAGCGAATGGTGCCGTTTCCGACATCCACCAAACAAACGAAGCAATTTGCGAAAGACTTAGTACCACAAGGCTTGAATTATTGTGTCCTCTGTCACCAGAACAGACAGTGTTGCCTGGTACGGGTGCTCCCGTTTCAACAATCGACTACGTTTTCGTTCGGTGATTCCGGATTTAACTCTCATCACCTTTTGTAAATAACCAACTGGTTCTCTTCGGCCAGTTGTCTTTCATAACGCCGTTATGTTTTTGGAACCCTTACTCCTCATAATCTGCCCCACCATAAAGCTAAAAGCTTTTAATACTACTGGTTACAAGTAAATGTTTTTTACTTTACTATACTTCTTCAAACAAGGGAAGCCTTTTCACTTACTATAATTAAAGAACTGATCAGGTCAGTTAAGTTCCCTTTGTCTCAAAACTTATACTCACCGTTTCTTGAACAAACTTCACTGAGCCGTTGAGCGTTTTTCGATTGTCAAGTGTGAACGATTCTGTCCAATGCTCCTTGCAAGAAAAGAAACTGCAAAAAGGCAAACATACAGAAAAAAGTTCTATCAGAAGTAAGAAAAGGTTACCATGGATCGGCTTACTGGATTTCGCATAGCCGTTCCACATACACGACGAAGATCGATTCTTTGCTTTTCATTTACAGCTGGCATCACAATTTGATGTTTTTTTCAGGCCCAGTTTATAATTATGCAAATAGACGGACAAAAAGAGTAAAAAGCGAAAAATGGTTTAGAGAAAGAACAGCTGAAGATAGCGTGCTCCCTACTGAAGCTTTTAATGCTTGTAGGTGCCATCCGAGTTGTAAATATCCGACATCAGACTTGTGAAAAAAAGGAAATCCGAGTTGTAAAAATCCGACATCCGAGTTGTGAAAATCCTACATCTGAAATGTGAAAATAATGCTAAGACAGAGCAAAGTTAAACCACCAATATGGAAACGTTTCATTGATGACGTTTTCTCACTATGGAACGTAAGTCATGAAACAGAAACTCAACCTGTTCATTACGTACGTACCCAGCTATAAAATTGACACAGAAGGAGAACACTTTCCTAGACACAACAGTGCACAAGGAGAACGACTCGAAAAATAAATTATTTACAATATTTAACAATTATTCGCCGAAGGCGAAGTGATTATCGGTGAATATTCACCGAGACGAAGTCGAGGTGAATATTCACCGATAATCACTGAGCCTGAGGCGAATAATTGTTTTAGTATAA